>NC_057773.1:11990552-12222977 GCF_014825855.1 Bombus pyrosoma | reverse complement strand
AAAAAAAAAAAAAAAAAAAAAAAAAAAAAAAAAAAAAAAAAAAGGTCACAGTTAGCTGGAAAAATGTTTGCTTGATGTTATTTTGTATTTTATATTTTTCACGATAAAAATTGTTGAGAATTTCTATCGCGTAAAATGTGGAGTACAAAATAAAATTAAATAACTTAAGACCACTGTTATGGTCAACTGTTCTATGATGACTATTTTTTATTAAAATAAATTATTTCTTAATGTGTAAATAAAGAATTATCTCGTAGCATATTCGTGATCATGTTATATTGCTTTTAAAGTAAAGTATAGTATCTGTACTTTGAAATATGGCAAAATTTTATTCAAATAAAAATAACCCTACTGTAAAATGCACTAAGATCGTTATAGCTGTCTATACATCGTTACGGCATGCAAAACGAAAAACTGAAAACTTTCCAACATCCATATCATTTCCAATCGTCAACGCCCTTACCTCTGACTCTGGTGACTGAACGATTAGCGACGTTCTCGGTGGTTTCTCGGGAGGTACCTTTTTCAAAGTTCCGGTGAACGAAGCCACGGAAGCAGTGCTGGACGGTGCTGAAGCTCCCTCGTGACCGTCGATTTGACACTGAAGTCGATGGAACTGTGAGAACGAAGTACGCGACGTATCGGCGCGATCGAATTGTGGCAGACACGGCAGTGGCATCTGCGACATGTTCGGTATCTGAATAGAATTCGGGTCGCTGGTGTCGTGTTGAAGCCTAGGTGATAATTTCTCGCAGACAGACGATTGGCAGGATTGATGATTAGAGTTCTGTGTGTAGGAAGCGGTCAATAACGTTTGATGATGACTGTGCGGCGTACTCTGGCTTTGCGACGTGCAAATCTTATCGGTCGGTTGTTCTTGGTGGTTGGGCAGAGAGTTCGATTGGATCTGGTGGATCTCGTTCCCGATCGAGTGTGGCTGAAAATCGGTCGATCTTTGTAATTTATCGCACAGCTGGTTCTGTGCTTGCAAACTTTGCAGACGGGCTTGTAAATCACTTTGTTGGTGTTGAAATTGCGCCACTTTGTCGAGGATTTGATTTTGATTCTGAAGACACTGAAGCTTCGCTTGTAGATCGCTCTGTTGACGCTCAAATTGGCTGAGTTTCTCGGATATTAAATCAAGATTCTGTTGATTTTGCAGTTGTTGCTGCTGGGACGTTAAAGCGTCGGATTTTTCGTTCTGTGTGTCTAGTTGACTTTGAAGATTATCGCTCTGGCTCTTGCTATGAGTTAGTAAGCTGGTCGAGATATTGTGGCTTTTACGATGGCTATGGATTATATGATCCACTTGATCGATCGGTTTACCTAAACTTGTTTCACCGAAGTCTGTTACCACAGTTAGGACAGTCTTGGTATCTAACTTTGCTTCGCTAAGGGCTGGATACTGATGGCATATATTAGGACTGGCTCTTTGAGAGGGAGCCGTACTAGCAGGTGGTCCAAGGTTCGCTACGGATCCGCTAATGGGCTGCTCGTCGAACTCCTTTCTCGAGAGTTCCATGTGCTTCGTTAGGTCAGCACTAACGTGTCGCAAATGTCGACGTTGTTCCATTATAGTTCTCTGACTGATGTTGGGTATAGGTTGAAAGGCCGATTGAGTCATTCTAGCTTCCTTGCGATCATCTGGTTGATGTATCTGTCTCGGATCTCTCCTTTCCTCGGACTGATTACGAGAACGTGGACTGGTGGAGAGCATTTGATTCTGCATCATGTTTCTTTCGTGTTCCTGTCGTTGTCGTTGTTCAGCCCATATCGTTAGCTCTTGTCTAGTCTTCTCGAAATTTTGATTTACAAACGACGGACTTTTCTGTCCTGCGCGATCCGCGGATCCTTCGCGAATCGGCATGAAAGGCATAGGAGACCTTCTAACGTCTTCCATTCTTTTGCCTTCTATGGTCATCGGTGACCTCCTATGCTCGTCGAAGTAATCGGATCGTCTGTTTTCTTGCGGTATCGCTACTCTTTGATTAGGGCTCACGTTACCCCATTCGGGCTTTCTATCAGCTCCTATGCTCTTCCTATTTTCTTGTCTCGTATCAAAAGCCATCGGCGATACTCTTAAGCTCGTATCCAATCGCCTTTGATCAGGCGGATACACTTGATTGGTTTCGACTCGTTTCGGATCCACCATAGTTCCGGTCTTCCTCGCTGGCATCAATATTTCCTGATTCGTGTCACCAGGGAACGTGAACGTAATCGTATCGTTACGACGCTGGAAACTCGATGTAACGTCCACGGAAATAGATTTCCTGTGTTCAGGTCTGGTCACATATAGACCACAATCGGTTACCACGGTTTCGCACATTTTTTCTCGACCAGGTGGATCTCCATTCGTATCGACGTACAAACCATCCTGTCTCGTCCTAGGATTTTGATTAATGGCTGTCAAGTATCTTCTATCCTGAGTATCGGTTACGATCTGTGCGCCTTGCACGATTATCGCCCCGTCGCTTCGGTGAATCTGTTCTTGCGGAGGATTTTGATTAGGATCGTATTTAGGTTTCTGCATACCTGGAACATCGACACTCGCCGACTTTCTGTGACCTGTATCGTGAGTAATCTTCGAATTACCTCGTGGCGGAACCATAGGTTTGGGTCCACGACTGGGTCTCTCTGTAGTCGCCATTGCGAGACCATGAGTCACATTTTGGGCAATCGGTTGAATGATTGGCTGTGTCTGATATTGTCCCAGTTCCTGAGAGAATCTTTGCGGATTCGGCGATTGTTGTCCGAATTGTTGAGCGGGATACATTCCAGTATGAGGATTATACGGTACCGCGTTCATTACTGTTTGAGGGTACTGACTATAGGAATACTGGGGTTGCCCGCCGAATTGAGCGTAACTAGCCGGTTGAGGTACGACAACGCCTGAAAAGTACGGTGGCTGAGGACTGGCGGATTGAGGAGGCATTTGCGATCCGTGTTGAACAGTTACGTATTGGCCTTGTCCAGTGAACATCGGATTCGCTGCACCTCCTTGATACAACGCAGGATCTCTATATGTTACATCCCTCGTCACGTAACCAGCTCTTTCAGCGTATTGAGCCTGTTGAGGATACATCTGTTGAGGTCTCACCTCGAACTGACTTCGGATCTGCGTGTACTGAGTTTGATCGTAATCAGGCATGAATTGAGGCTGCGCTTGAACCGGTAGGGTTTGTGTGCTAGTTTGAGAGACATGTTGCGTTCTCTCGAGAGCGGACTTTTCCTGGCTGTATTGTTGGGGTGGAAGTTGTCCACTAGGGGGGTGTCTATCCTCGGGAACACCGACCACGGGTTGCTTCCTTCCAGTCAGATATTGACCTGTCTGCTGAGTTTGCTGTTGCTGTTGTTGTTGTTGTTCTTGAGTTTGGCCGGTTGACTGGTTCTGTTGAACCCTATCTTGAGAGAATCTGTCATATTCTATGGTACGATTTTCAAAGCCGTTGGACAAATCTTGTTTCGCATTGTCGGCAAGCGGCTCAGCTCGGCCGTTTTGACACGCCGTCTGTTGATTCTCCATCGTTTGTCCAACCTGGTTTTGTTCCTGGCTATCGTTCACCCCTCCTGAACCAGACTGCGACATGTTGGCGGCCCCCACCGACGGTCGTCCGCCGATGTAGCCGAGAATTCGCCCCAATCCGCACACCGTGACGACTTACCGTGCAACTCTCTGTTGGAAATCTAGATTTTCGCTTGAACGCAATCGTCACGGATCGCGTTTTTACGCCTCGTATATTCCGCTAGGTCGACTCGAGGCATGTAAACGTCGATATTGATGTTGTTTGCTCTACGCCCGATCGCTGTTCCGTGATCCTTATTGAGTTTCCTCTTTTTACGTTGTCTTCTCGGTGATATAAATCGTGAAGAGAATGCAACAAAATTTTTCGCAATTTTTTTTTCTATAATTTGTTTTCTTTACGTGCTAATTTTTGTTTTTAAATGTGAAGCGAATTAGTTGCAGTTTTTCAATTCGAATATTTGACTCTTCGTTCGTCGAGTAATTTGCCAGCGAATTTTTTTTTTTTTCGTTCTTTCGATTATCCGAAAATTAACGGACGAGTTCGTCACACTATTCTTTTATTTATTCAGATCGTTTGCATCCGTTTTCCCGCCGGAGCTTCGTTAATAAATCGCAGACGCACCGAATAATATTACGTGAAAATTTGGAACGTTTGTCCAGACAGAAAGTCTCTGAGTACCGCCCCCGCATTTCTCATTTTTCCACGAGCAAATGAGAATGCGCAATTGCAAATGTAATCTCTTTTATTGCGTCCCTTTGACGCGATCCCCGTTTCGTTTCGCAAATCTTTATCAATTATTCGTTACTATTCCTTTTTTTCTTTTTTACTTCATGGTTTCCTTATCATCGGACGACAGAACGGATATTACGAAGGAAAACTGTTTGCCTTTTTACTTTTCCTTGTCCGTAAATAGCAGTTACGCTGAAACGTGTCAGCGCGTAACAGCTCGCTCGTATCTCTCAGTTATTTTCGTTCGTCGTGAAAATGTTACTCCAAAAAATGTCATTCAGAAAGCTTTTTGGCTGTCATCGTTTGACTTCCACTCGAATTTTTCATAAAATATTGCGCTTGCCACGTGTAATTCGTCGTTTAGATATACGATTTAAATAGCAATTCGAAAGGGCACGATTAATCAGTGTAAATTCCTCGAAATATTAAAAAATTGAATACTTTTCCTTTGATTCTTTCGTTTTATTATCAGTTTCTCGAAAGCTTTTGATTTCTGCTGGGCAGTTTTCGTTACAATTTCCAATAACTCTCAATCCTGTAGCTGTTAACTTTAACAATGACGATTAACTGCTTCAAGTTGAAAGACAACATTTGATTTTATTGTTTCGGTTTCGTATTATATAACTTTCTTCGTTTATATTTAACAATAGAATTAGTACTCTTTCTATAGCGTTGACGTAATATGTCGTACTCGGAAAATCTGTAGGATCGATCTGCAAAAGAAAGGCACGAAATGGTACTTTCCATGTATCTTTTATAACTTTTCCTCGTAATATTCGGCGCAAAGTAATAAAATTGCATTCACGGTTGGTTATTTTACAGAAGTTCTACAGTAGAAAATTACAAGTTTCTGTAATCAGGACAAAGCGAAGAATGTGAAGAATTTGCTTTCAATTATGACGCAAATTGTTATTATTAATTCAAACGAATACAAGGAATTCCCCTTTATCTTCGCGTCGTTGTTAACTGAAGAGATAAAATGGTAAATATGTAAATGTCAAAGAAAGTAAGAAATGATTTTTGTAATGTCAGGGTAATTTATTTTCATTCTTGGAGCTATCATATGTATCGACTCCCTGGACTTTTGGTTGAAAAAATTGAAGAATCAATACCCAGATAAACAAATTTAACCAATTTTTTTCTTTCTAACTCCGTAAAAATGTCACACGCTGATAGTGTACAGTTCGAGCGATACATGTCATAGATGACAAAACTAACAAAGATGCTTTTGATTTATCTTTTTTAAATTTTTACTTCTAGAAATTACATCATTTATCATTTCAACTGTTCGATCAACCAACCTCTGTATGACCATGCTTTATGCACAAAGAAACATAATATTAGTCAGCGGCTGTCAATGTACCAATTTGGAGAGTAATCTTTCCTACTCGAACTCAGTCAGTTTCCACGCAAATGAAACGTCCAGCAGCGGTTTCTCAGCGCATTTCTACGCCACAAAACCATGACTGACGTTAGAATAGTGGAACGAAAAAAGTTGAGCGAGAAGTTGGCGTAAACTGGTGGCCATTAGTTCGGAAATTTCACGAACGACTTGCAGATGGAAGCAGCTCGGTGAAAGCGTTTATTTACCATGGCTAAGAGCGACAGGTCTTCGGGAAAGGCTCGTGCAATCCGCGTTTCAACTTATTGCCGACAATGACAAGCCTCTGAACAAAGAGTCGGTTGCTTCGGAGACGATCTGTTTCACTCTGAGGAACGCGAATTGTTTTCGTGATTTCCCAAGCGCCTCGTGATCACTTTAGTTTCACGGAGTGGGTGGCGCCCATCTCTCATTGCCGGAAAGTTACTCCGTGGCAAACGAAGACGTTGAAAATTTCTCACTGTCGTGGAAAACGCCGTGAATTATCGGCTCGCGTATCAACGTTTACTTTCGTAATTTGTTCCTGACACAGCGATAGAGATTCACTTTGACTGTTGCCCGATAAATGGAGAATGGACATACGAAAGCTAGCTCGACAGACAGAATGTATTATGGGACAATTAAAGAAAACTCTTCCAAGTCTCGTACTGTCGGCGAGTTTTTGTTACTTTCACTGGATCATTCGCGACATTTTATTAGCGGTATATCTTGTGAAGCTGGCCATAACGTGGAGGCTGTGGTGGAAAGTTGGATAGAAAGGAAGACGAAGTGTTGCGCATTTATCTGTAATAAGAGGCGGTCATAAGCCCGTTTATGAGGCTCCGAATTTCCCCGAACAGCCACCGAAAGCGCTTTAACCATCGAAGCAAATGGTAAAATTAATGGGATTAGAGATTACGCGAAACTTTTATTTCAACAGTTCCTGATGTTACGGATTAACAGTAGTTATTTGAGATGAAACTAAATATCAAAGTAGATTTAAGCTTTGTTTATCACGGTCCTTTACGCGATTTTATGTGAAGTACCTCGAATATCTGTAAAGTACACACGCCATTTTGCAATTGACACTATCCATCAGAGAGTCTCGAATTAACGAACTTTGTTCGAAATGTTGGGATATGTGTTCAACCGATGCGCATAAAATGAACATCTCGTTTTGTAAATAAGGGACTCCGATTTTATCATTCCCAGGCCTTCCAATACGCACTTTACACCGTGTCTAATGACTAGTCCTCATACATGGGGTTGAAAGGGTTACGCATGAATGCCCATTTGTAGGTTGAACGTTGTGTATCGTGAAATATGAACTGGTCGAAATGAAAATAAACGTTAAATGGAACAAACAGCTCGAATTAACTTTATTGAAGACCAATTTAAGGGAAAAAACACTTGCTCGATTGTTGTAGCATAATATGACATACAGAAAATTGTTATTTCGCAGCATATAAAGCCATTTAATTTAAATAAATGTAGAAAGATGGAATGTTAAATATCCCAAAAAACTATACAAATGAATAATATAAATAAAAAAACGTATACTAATGTTTAACATTTTCTTAATCTTGCTATAACCGTGAAATTTCTGGCGATTATTTTTGTACGATAAACGACAGCTATTTTCTCTATTTTAAACCAACGTTTCCGCGTAATCGACAGTTTGAACCGCGTAATCAATTCACCGATTTGCAATCAGTTGCCCATTGTGTATTGTACAAATCGCTGTGAACGATTCTAATTACGCAACGGGGTATCGTATTTCACCTCATTACCTTTTCTCTCTGTTCTTACACGTGTATACATGTGTAGCGCTGAAAAGGGTATCGAAAGAGGCGTATCACAATCTCGTTAGAAGCGGATGATAAACAACTTGAGTGTATTCTCTCGAATGTGTCTAAGGAAAATTTCCCAGTGGCCTGCGAGCGTGCACCCTCGTATGGATATCTTGGTTTTACGCTTTACATGTTTAAAAGAAACATAAACGTATAGGTCGCGTCTGAAAATATACGCGTGCGTTTCGTTCATTTTGAGTAGCTTCAACTTTTTCTCATTACTTTGTGGGGCACATTTTACTAAAGCGCACGTGACGCACTTTATTTATGTTAGGGAGCATTATAAATATTATATGTAACGTAGTATCAGCTGAACGTTTCATTCTTTCGATTGTACATACAACAAATTTTCAGCTGATTTCTTTTTATTAATTTTGAGTTAATGCCAGTTTGATTTTTCTCTTCAATTTTTGGATTACATAGAGAGTCTAAACTTTTGTACGACAGTTTGTACTATACTATACAGATAGCATAAATATATGTAGAAGAAAGATGAATTGTTAGGTTGACGTGGTGCATACCAGATGTAATCTTTTTAAATAGAATTTAACTAACAATACTTTGGTAACGATTGTTCGGTGTCATTATTCGAGATTTATGTGATATTATTCCCAGAGTTTAACAATTTCTTAAACAAGCTATTATAGTTTCTTACAGGGTCTCAGCAATTTTCATAATACTTTTCTTTAAATCTAAACTCGTATAAGAAAATTAATGAATATTCTGATTTTTACGCCGGTCTATAATTATAATATAATTATAATACTTCTATTATGAACCTCTTGAACATCGAATATACGCAATATATATAGAGCATTTAATCTGACTGATCATATGCAACAAACGACGTTTTATATGCATCAACCTATTATCTGCTAAATTATTTATGATTATATACTTGAACGTATCTTAATTTTATCGTACACTAGAATCCTTTCCCAGTTGATATTGCAATTTACCGTTTGGATTTATCCAAAGACCATATATATTTGGTATCAAGATCAAAATAATTTGATATACCGAGAATCTATCGTGGAATTCCTGAATGGAACTAAATGTGCCACTGTATATGTAATCAGGAAATTGTATTAAAGCCTGTACACTGCATACTCATCGTCGCTGTTCGAATATTTACTTTATATTTAGTTGTATCTGCACAGGTGTGTATTTATATCCTATATACTATTCGTGTTTACTAAGTGTACTTTGATGAGTTTCCTGTAGATGTACAAATTTGCCATTTGTACGCATGTGCATGCTATTACGCAAATGCACGCATAGCTGAATCAATTGCTAATTAATCAGTATGGTGTTTTCGTGTGAATTACATCTTACGTCTTGGTAGTTTGATTTAAGAAAAAGTGGTGAGTTTGCACTAGATAGATATTATTATTTACTAAATATAGTTGTCGGGATATGTATAATTTTCTGTGCTGGACTAGGCTAAACGCGCAGTAAGAATACTTGTATGCGAGTATCAATGTGTGGAAGTATGTGTGTGCGCGGCGTCTCGAAAACAGATGGATGTAAACTGTTCAGTCGTTAGAAGCATCTGGAAGAGTCGTCCGGTTAACAGTCGGGTATGGAAGAAAGTGCTGAGACGCGTGCAAATACGTATCGATAACTATAATAGAGATCGTCCATTAAATAAATATATAACAATTTAAATATTAATTAAAAGTGTAAGTTTTGTGTTCCTATAACGTTATTTCGGCTTCAAAGATGCAAAATTCTCAACAATAGTAGTATAAAAAATGAAGTATTGTCGATGCTAAAGCTTGCAGGTAATTCGTACAACCAATCGGAAAGATATGCGTTGCATATAATGGTACATGTTCGTAGTTAGTAGGTTGCATCGAATATTAGAATGATTTTCCATCTCTGCGCTAGACTCTGTGCGTAGGTTTCGTCTACGCGATCATATTGCTTTATCGATCTTTATTAATTTCTCTGACACAAACCCGATATGAAAACGAAACTGAGAATTTAATTTCTCTACTTAAATTACGTCATAAAAGTCGATGCTAAGTGACTTAAGTGAGCTTATTTTTTCCTCCTTATATCTGGTATTCAATTTAATTTCCATGTTTCAAGCAAGTTGCGTATAGATACCACTTGGATGAGATGAAAATAAAACAAAAGCGACAATAGAATAAAAAATCTAACACGAAAGACGATTCAAAGCATAATAATTTAATAATCTAAAAATTAATAAATAAGTCGGTATGTACGAGAGCTACCAAAATTATAATAATACTCCTGAATAATCCATGCAAATGGTTGATGAGATTATAAATAATGGAAGAAAAAAGGAATGATTCCTATAGTTGCAGAAAATGTGTTATCGGATATCGATACATTTCAATTCGCTTAAATAAATAAAACACATTCAATATCTTCTTTTACCGTAGTAGCGTGCAATAATGTAAAGAAGTGCTTGAAGCTTGAAGTATTAAAAACTTGAAGCTTTAGACTGCCTCTGAGAATTTTCAACGTTCCTATATTTCACAAAGCAATTATCCTATTATATTTGTCAGCATATTTTAATCCGCGTTAAGTATTTTGCAAATCGGTTATTCGTTGTAAATTCCCCTTATACGAATCCGAATGTGTAAGATAAAAGCCTGCCTAAAGCTGTCTGTCCAATCCACGTAAGTCAGCTTTCGCGCATCGTGTGCGATATCTTTCAATCGCATTTACCAGTTTTACGTGATTTCTTTCCCGTCAAAAATTGAAACCCTTTACGTTTCAAAAAGCTCGAGTAAAATGTTATTCTCCACGTTTGTTCTACTTGAACGTTTTAAAGAAATGGCAAACGGATATTCACGAAAGGCACCATTCAATTTTCTTTCGCGTAATGCAACAACTTTTCAAGTAAGATTCATAGAAGAGTAGAAATGAAAATATGATAAGTCGATTCTTCCAATTTTCTGATTTTTATGGATGAGTGGTGCAATTGAAGTTGCTTTGACGAAGGAAATAATCTATTAAGTTAAATGCACGATTTAAGGATAAGTAATAAGATTTTATCAAATTAAGAAGAAGATGGCAGGAAAAGATACGTGTTTAATTCCAAACTGAAATAAAAAGATAGCTTTAGTAAGCAATTTTAAAATTATTCTCCTATAAAAAAAAAAGGGAGGGAGGGGAAGATATATTTCTCCCATGGCCTTCGATTGAAATCAATTAAAAAATAATCCAATTCGACGTATTAGAAATCTGAAAACAGAAATATACAAACTATTTAACACATTTGCTTTACTGTCACATTCAGGCTTCGTTCATAACTGAATTAGTAGTAAAATCTCATTTACTCGTTCATAGCGTGCATGTTTAACCACGTGTGTGGTATAAAGCGAACGTAAGGTATCAAACGTGAAAATTGACGAGAATCGATTTTGTTTCTATGAATCCAATCTTGCATCGGGTAAATTGTGACGGATTGAAAGCAAACCGAGAAACGTATTGTACGTGTTCGAAAATTTGACGAGCTAGTCAGTCCTTTATTTCGACATTCCATATTTTTTTTCTCTCTCTCTCTCTTTCTCTCTCTTTCTCTGGTGAAATACGCACGAAGAAATTCGTATCGAATTATCGACTTGTCAGTCGTGAAGAGAGTTCACCGGAAACTGACGATAACGCGAGGTCGTCGAATGGACCACGACCGAATTACACCAATTTCCTCGGCCTCGGCGCAGTCGTCTGGTTATCGGGAGTGCGATCGACTGTCGCGATGCATCGGGATCAATTGAAATCGGCTTGAAATCCTATTACTTGCCAATACGACAAAACACGATAACCCGGTCACTTGGGCATTTATTTCGAAGGACTTTCCAATTTCCTCGTGGCATCAAGAACAATAAGATGCTATTTTTATACTATACTCAGGCTCGTCAGAATCTGCACCACAAGCGGTTTGGATATTTACGATTTCGTCTGGAAGATGGTTATTCGTAGTAATATCGGAGTAATAGAAAAAGCAGAAACGGTAGAATTTCTCTGGATATGGAATAAAGTGTCGTTCTTTTTATTTTTCAGTATATGAATTTTAATATCTGTTTTTGTTATGTTGTAAAAACACGTCGATGACAAGATTACGATTTTTAGAGTGAGTTATGGATTTATTTGGCGTTTCGAGTAATAATTGAACAGCTCGGTAGGAAAATACTACGAGTGTTTTATTTTCAAAAAAAAAAAAAAAAAAGAAAAAAAGAGTACAAGAAATGATATATGCATGAGATCCATATTTATTTAAAGGATTCCGTTATGAACTTTCAAATCTTTATGAAGCATAAAAATAGAATATGCAATATAATTTCTCCAATAATATGTATTTGACTTTAATCATACTTTCCCAACTATAGTTATTCTTACAGTAAAATAATCACAAAATAGATAATACAAAGTTATATTTTATTTATTTTACTGTACCCGGGAGCTCGAATAGCGTCGTCAGTAAACAGTTCTCGCTTCTCAAACTCGATTTAAATCTTAACATCTCTCATTGACGACAACCGTAATCAAAGGATTAATAAAACTTTAATTCTCCATAAAAAATACTTTGATTAAATTGCATTAGAAACTTTAGAAATTTCACGCTACAAACAGTCATCGAAACAATATACGTCTGCATGGGTTTAAATGTGAATTACATGGACTGAAGCAACTATACCCAAGATTCATTTCGTGCGGTTTAATTGAACGATCCTCCCTGGACTGGCGTTGAACCAGATTTTCCCAATTAACGTATCGAGTTCCATGGTCGATCCGGATCAATTAAAAATTGCCAGTGGTTCGCTGGCTCGTCGCGAAGCTCATACGTCAGACGTAATTGGGCAAATTGGCTTGCGGTGGCGTGAACAAAAAACGCAGGGAAAGTGATAAGCTTTGATTTAAAATCCACTGGCAGGCCAAAACGACTCGGGTAGTCTCTGTTAATGTGATCTGCAGACCGGGCACAGCTCTCTAGGAACGCTCGGGTAGGTAATACACGTGCATCGTTTCGCGCGAACGTCTACGAGCGTGTTACGTAGGCGGGCGCAAGAGGTCGATGTGGAATCTACGTTGGAATGAAAATTCCGAGCTTCCTGTGGACCTCTATAAACCGCAACGCGCATAATAATGATGTCGAAGTTGCCTCGAGGCTGGGAATTCCTTCGATTTCACGGGTGTTAATTTGTATCGTGCCTGTGGCGTATATTTTGCATAATGCATATGTACGTGGAGCATCGGCCGAAAGTTTGGAAGCAGTATGATTGCTCAGAGAGTATTCTATAACGATATGCAATATATTTTTTATGATTCGTAGTTGATACAACGAAATGTCATATAGCGAGTGTAACTTTGAGTGGAACTTGAGTGGAACGAGGGAAATTGTGAGTTAAATAGTATGATTCTAAAATTTCTTTTTTCTTCAATTCTCCATCCTTAAAGGATTCACTGTGACAAAGATAAGCCAAGTATACCTGATTTCTGTTAATAAATTTCTTGATCTTTTAGTTTCGCTGCGTATAATTTTGACGAAAGTCAAAGGATGTTTAGAACAAACTGTTAAAAGATAAGCTAAGACAGAAACGAAGTGAATATATCTTTAGTATAAGTGTTAATTTTATTTATGTGCGGTTAATAAGTAATAAAAATACTATGCAGTTTGTTTTTCATTGTTGTTAGTAATATGAAAGAAACTGCCTGTAAGTGTAGCTAAGAAGTTTTCAGATTTATTATCGATAGAATATTTATAGGGTAATCTGCATCAATATTTCCTAGCCTTTCTCGATAGCCAAATAACCCCTGACCCTATTCTTTCTTCATATTTACATTAAAAAGTACTCTCAACAGGGTAAAGAAAATACATCAAAATTGGATGCTTTAGACTGATTCTATATAAGCTTATATTTATAATAAAATAAACGATAAAATTCTTTATGATCAAAAATTTTCTATAAAACTAATTATAACTAAAAATATATGAAATTATATATGATATTATCGAGCAGAAATATCGCGAACTCTAATATATTCGAAAAAACAGTGATGCCTTTATAATATAGCACATATATCCGTGCCAAACACGAGGGTGAAATTTCAATCTATTCGATGAGCGCTTTAAAACTTGTGTGATGAGTTTAGAAACTGGGGTACGGATTTGTTGGGACGAATAGATGGAGAGTGATTTCAATATGTAGATGCGTACTTCGATCAGTGTTGTTCGTTTTATTCATAAAGCTTGAATTTAAACCGGATAAAAGGGACACGTGGGATAAAAGAATACCCGTGCCTCTATATAGACACTTCACATTCAATCTGAAGCTATCAGTCAATACTTCGTTGTCACACTTTTCTAAAAGCACCAACTTTCTTCTCGCGATTGCTATCGATAGTACTCAGTATAGCAGCTTTTTTACATTTTCAACACTACCAGTGACACGCTTGTATGTTAACACAGTGAACATTTTTTCATTTCAATTTGTATTAATGGAATCAAAGTTAAAGATAGCGTAAAAGAAGTACATATCCATGTACTTTATAGGAATTCATTTGAATTTCCATAAATACATTGTTGCGGCCAAACTTATAAATTTTGTACGAAAGATTGTGAATTGATCATTTTGATTATTGCGGTGGTCGTAGTGTTAAAACTGACTGTAAACCAGTTTTTTTGTTTTGGAAGACTTTTACAAATCGGATGAGTATATAGATGTAAATTTTAATTGTCGAAATGTAGGCCGTAGAATGACTGTGTAACATTGCTGGAGAAATTAAACGAATAAATGTGTTTCTTGACCAAATACATTTTAAGTATTGCATTTTGCGTATCTGTCAGAAGCAGAACTCTGTAACGTAAACGTTTCACGGCTCTTTTTGTGTCAGATGTATTTAGATCTTTATAAAACTAATTGCAAAAAAGAAAGAACAAATCGATGCTGAGAATTAGTTTGTAAAAACTGGAAGAGTATTTTAATAATAATAATAATAATAATGAAATATTTCACAGCGATGGAATAAATAAGTGAAAGACAGTCACATGTAGCGATGGATATTATGTCGAAGGCTAATTAATGGAAGTTTCAATGAAGAAAATACATTCTTCTATCCTTGCAAAAGAAAAAGCGAAGGCCAGAACTTTACCAATATTTAATTCGATAACTCACTCATAACGCGAAATAAGACTCCGCAGTGGCTAATAAATCTCCCTCGTAGCGAATACAAAGTTTGACCCTTTTTCCAACAAGGTACCAGAATTAGTATACAAACAGGGGAAAATTTCCCAAGAAAGGTAGAGAAGAATTTTTAATCACGTTAAATTGTTCGTATAAATTAGAAGGTGCTACCAGTTACACAGGCTTTTTTCAGGCGTTTGCATCTTTATGCTTTTCCCATTAGTGGCAGTTAGGTTAGGGTCGCCTGATTTTCATATTTATCATACCGTTCGAAAGTTTCCTCCCTTAACTCGAAAACTTGTCCCCTTCTCGACGGCTGGAGGCATCGATGTGGAAGCTTCGTTTTATTTTGTTGCTTTGAGGAGAAAATTAAACTCCGCCGATCGTACATTTCGCTTCCTTTCCCGACAGACTCGAAGAATGAAACGTCAACAACGAATTGACTTTGCACCCTCTTCTTCTTTCACCTCTTCTACGTTCGTTCTTTGGAACTCATTAAGTTGCCCGGTGAAAACGTATCCCCGTGCATCTTCTCGTGAAAAATGAACGATGTAATTTCCCGTTCGTTGTTTCAATTTCGTATAACCGTAGCGTGGAATCGTTTCGGCGCAGTTTTCAACCGTAATACGCGACACAATTAAGAAAACTTTGCGCGAAGTGGCAAACGCGATTGTAATTTACCGCTATATTACACGAAATTTTAAATAAGGCGAATAAAGGAATCGTAATATCCGAATTTAATTTCTTGTTGTATGTTTTTTAAACGATATCATTTAATCATTTTGTCGAGATAGAATCCCTTGTTTTACCGTGACATTTAAAACAAATTTGTTGAATCGTTCGATATTTTGCCAGAGTTTCTAGAACGTTCTAAAACTTAGAACTTTTAGAAGTTTCATGTTTTTGGTAATTTTTTTAAGCTTTTTTACTAGAAAGATATTTTCTTCCCATAACGTTACACCGCGATATCTCAGACCATCGGATATCGGGGACCGTAGAAGAAAATGTTCGAAAAAATGTGACGAAATAACATGATCGTGGAACTTGAAAGAATCACCGTCATGACACTAAGGACCCTCCGAGGACCGTAATAAATGAAGCGAGTGCTCGGAGACTCTAAAATCTTCATGGTTGATGAAAAATGCTTTCCTTCGTCAGAAAGAGTAAAAGGAAAGAAATAGAGGATTTATCAGCAAAGTTACGTGGTTAGACAGCGGAAGATAGTAAAACCAAAATAAATGTACACAAATCTACAATAATTATCATAGAAATGCAAAATTATCTGATAAATTTTCCATATTAATACGTTTCAATAAATTACTGATATTTCGTTCATATTTCTTTTACGTTCGGAACAATCATACATATATGCAGTAGCGATAAAATTCTGACGCTGCATTAATTCACGATACGGACTTCAGGAATTTATTACTTTGAAATCTTGAAAAACTGGAAACTGTATTCCGTGAGAAATACGCGATCCATATAACGCGATAGGGCAGAAAATTCTTGAAATTCTTTACTTAAGTCTTCTTTCCAATTAATCGGATAGAGATCAATGGAGAAAGAATATTAATGAGTCGCTTGAATGGAAAAAGGAACAAACCAACAAAGGGCGCATAGTTTTTGCATTTTATCGTGACTGTACAAAGCAGAAATCTTTTGTTCGAGATTAAGGCAGTATAATTTCAAAGGATGCGAGCGATCGCGTACTATCGAGAAAAGATACGAAACAGAGTGCACAATGAGAAATGGAAGATGGGAAAGTTTACGCGATCTTTCGTACGTTCCTTTTTATCGACATTAATCAGTCGTTCGTTACCGGTAACTTACTTTCATGTTCGCGATCGTTACAGACACTGGTCGACGGGACTCGACCCACTTTATTTTACCGCAACAACAATTTGCTCGCCATCGAAGGTAGTCACGAACGCGAGGATTAAAGTTATGGAACGTCGAACAAAAGGTAGCCCTGAATGAAAAGAGGGCCGCGTGTTAACAATGGAGCAACAAAAATCTGAGTGATGAGGATGCGAACGTTTGCCTAAACCGATTCGGTTCTCTCTGTTGAATGAATAGAACAAGCTGCTTCTTTCTGTGTTCCTTTGCCGTTCCTTCTCTCGTGTGCTCGTACGTACGCACGTATGCACTGGTTGAGTCTTTTAAAAAATTATAACCTCGCTAAGGAATACCGCGAAAAGGATGCACAAAGGAAGAAAATTGTGTGGATAAAAGGACGTAATCTGACTTGCTTTTTAAAGAAAATATTTGTAGCATTTCTTTGTTCCGGGTATCTTAGAAATGTACGTAGGTAAGAAACAGTGAGAACGTAAAATGGAAGAAGAGCAAAGAAGTAAATTTCGTAATTTCATTTTATAGCAGCTACTATCCAGTAAAATGAAGAAGAAATATTGAAAAATTAGTTTATTTCGTAGGATACTGTTCGGTTTTTACGAAAAGCTTTTCTTTCTATCTGTATGAATTGTATTAGAGCTGGACTGAAATTTTTTTGTTGTGAACGTTCCTTTATTCCGAGTTAACATGATCCTACCCTGTAACAGCTTAACGTATTTGGTAATCTTATATTGTTAATTATTTGTATATTATACCGCGTACGTTATATTGCTATGATTATGTATATTTGTATGACCATCTTCTTTTGTTCTCTTGGCATGAATTAATATAATTAATTCATAAATCAGTTAATTAATTATTAATTCGTGAGAAGAGAAACTTTACCAAGGAGATCTACGGAACATTTTTTAAAGAGGTGATTAAATAATCCAAGAAACGTGTTGCGATATTTCTCGTTTCTTTTACACGATCATGTTTCAACAATTTGTTATCCTTAGCATGGAAACTCGTTTCTCCTTTTTATTCCTTTTTCTCGTATTTGAAGGTACCTTTTGAATTCTCAGACTTTCAGTGACTTCACACGACCATGTTGACGCGTTCGCTTCAAAAAATCAGTCTTCGCGTATTCGTTTATTAATATCAATCGTGTCTTTTTCACGAGTTTTCAAAGAACGAAAGCGCGCATCTGCAATTCTGAAACCAGCCGTGTATTCTTGGCCGTGCTTTCTGCTTCCTGGCTGCCAGGAAAAGCCATAGAAATGGGCTCTCGCATAATTCAACAACAGTCAGACCTCAACGTTTCGCGAACCGGTCGCCAGAGAATTCCATCCTTGAAAGCGCCGCCGTGCCTTTTATTATCCTGCGGCTTGAGACCCGTTGTCAAAGCAGCTAGTGATTTAACAATTTCCCGGGATTTAATCTCCACCAGTATCGGACAAGCATATAACAAGGCAAACTGCTTCGTTCTGTCGATAAAAATCTCCTCCATCCCAGCCCTTCGAGCGTTCTTTGCCCGGCAAGATTTCAATCTCGTTTTTCCGCGATAAATGTCGGCTTGTTTGATATGAAAGGGGAAATCGATATTAGAAATCGATGTTAATCTACCTTCGTTACGGGACAATGTTCGACATTATTAATAGGCTGCAATTTACACGGCCTTCTGACTTCGACAGATTTGAATATTGAAATGCTTCCATATATTTTGGGCGAGGTTTCCAAATAGTTGCACGATCGCGATTCTGTTTTTACCGCACACCATAATTTCTCCTTTTTTCGTGCTTCTCTTTTTTTTTATGCGGCAAAGGCAAAAATAACGAATGACGATACTACGAATTTATTATATATATTAATAAGTCCATAGCGTTAGTCGTTTGAATAATATTTCGCATAACGCGGTGGTAGTCGTAGCAAACGAAGACGATGGTTCGTTTATGTTTTATAGTTCCCATAAAATATGGTCGATAATAGTTTAGATTAGGTTTCTATCGTTATTAAACATGGTACATCATATCATATTCATAATATGTACATACGTCTGTGAAAAAAACGTTCGTTTAACATATGAAAAATATGAAATCCATCCTCTGCAAATTATTAAAATTATATTTTTCAGAGCTATGTACCTGCTACCGTTCTGTAAAAATTGTACTCCCGTGTGCACGAGTATACGTATTGTTATATTTATAGTTACTGGTTACTACGAAATTATATTTCAAATAAATGATTTAGTGGAGCAACGTAACACAGGAACGATAAATTTCTGATCGAATGCAGAGTACGTAAAAATTTGGTTGTCATAATAAATTCAGAATACGGACGACTACCAGATAACGCAATATTTCAACGTGCGATCGTTTCTCGTTAACATTTTTCGTAACATTTATCGCCGATGAAATCCGTTTGAAATTTTAATTACGCATAACGAAGACATTTCTGTTTTTTATGTTCTGCAGCTTCTTTATAATTCATACAAAATAGGTTATGCTTTCGAAGAATTTAAATTAAACAATGTAAGAACCTTATATGCTGCTTATCTCCACCTCAATTTCTCGACTTTCTTCCTCTGCGTTTCATCGCTGGTAGATCCATTGAAATTCCAAAATATTTTATCCTTACAAGAGTACGCGGAACACGTAGGAATTTCCTTTGCTTTCTATGCTTCTTTTCTGGATCGTACTTCGCATACGACGAGCGTTTATTCGCAGAAAATCACTTCGGTCCCTTTTGAAATACATATAATTCCTGCTCGTTCGAATAATATACGGATTCTTGGTTGTCTTCGCGTCAATTTCATTTAACGAGCCACGAACTTACGTAATTTCTGGTCTTTCCTTTATCTGTTTGATATTAAATACAGTAAGGAAAAGAGACGTTTCTATTAGTTGAGTAGAATTGGTTGAATACTTTACATTATTTATTAATTTCTTAAGCAGCAAAGACGAGTTGATCTATCGCTTCGATCATCGTTTCGTGGATACCTCTTTATTCAATTTCTGTACAAGTTTTATTTATTATTGGAATTTTCTTGCTGCTTGAAAGATGATTCGAGTAACTGGTTAATTGATTAACTGTAATTAATTAAAATTTGGTTTTAGTCGTGGTATGAACGTATCAATTAAAAAATTACAAGGTGTTTGGTTCTCGGTCGCTGTAGCAAATATTCCTCGACGTTTTAATTATAAAGCATACGAAATAATCGTATACCGAATATTTATATCAAATGTAAAGATACTTCTACATTCGAAATTTACCGTTTCAATTATGATTTTGCTTTTCGAAAATATATCGATTCTAACTACTCTGCATACTTACATAACGAATAAAACGAGCTACGTTAACAATACAGAAACGAAGTTGAAAATCGGCGTCGACCACGATGGAAACTCATACTCTGGCGATAGTAACGTTAATTTATCGATGTTTATTATTATACGAACGTATTGAATAATCCTTACTGATTGCACGCCAGCTACAACGAATTCGTACAGAGGGGAATAACATTTTATCGTACCGCGATTTCAACGGTGCAATCAAGAATTGTTAACCTTCAATTGTATAATCCTTTCACGTGTAATAAAATATTTCTAAATAGAAAATTTATCTGTCACAAGACTATAGAGAAATAATTTTATAAACCCATTTCGTTCTTTCTATACATTTTTGATTTCTATTAACCCTCATTTGGATTTCGAAATAAATACGTATTTTTATTGCTCTTTCGAATATCTTGGAGAAATTGTCGTAAGTTTAGCCATACGTTTAGTTATACCAAAAGTTCATGACATGAGAGTTTATATCTCTGCAACCAACAGATTGCTCCCGTTTTCAACGCTATATTATATTAAATATGTACCTGCTTGTTTTTATCATTTATGTTTCTATCATACTTGTATAGATTAAGAAATCGAGAACGATTTATATTTTCCTCCCATGGTCTTCAAGCGTGAAAGAGGACAATACATACAAATAACGCCGAGATACTCGAGATCTAATGCACGAGGATAATAAAATAGAAAACAATTTACTCAATTTGTCAATAGACACTGTATTTATTGTCTTCTTTCGTTACTTTATATCTTGAAGTAAAAAATACGTGTATGTTTCCAAATGACAAACAGTATGTATTTAGTAGTGGACTAATAAGTAATAAATTAGTGAACAATAAATTTGTTCGAGAAATAAGCTAAAAAGAGTATAGAAACCGCAACAAGAAACTCGAGCGTAGAAAGTAAGATATAAATGAATAAATAATAATAAGTTCGTCCGAGAATAAACGAGGAAGCTTGCAGAGATGGTTAAGAACGGATTAAACGAAGGTACAGAAAGTGAAATGAGAAGGGGAGAAAGGGAAAAAGGGAAGAAAAAGGGAAATCGAGGGAAAATGCACACAGACAAACGATGTGGACGTCGACGTCGACGTCGACGGGAACGAGGACGGATCTTTGCTGGTCTTGTACACGTTTTCACGCGTTGCTGCTGCATGAAAAACCTTCGTGACAAGATAAAACGTTTTTCGCTGGGTTCTGGTCTGAAATTTCCGCGCGAGATACATTTAAAATTTCCGGCGAAATCGTCGATGGAGATGTCCGCGTGTACGCGAATTCGCTGGCATTAATTTTGCAAAGTGCTACTTGCACGTCGCTTGCGCCAAGAGCAAACTCAACATCGCACGTATTTTTATTTATTTAACGTTACTTCGTCTGTCTCTGCGCAATTTGTGTTTCTGTCTTACTCCTGGAAAACGCAACTGTCGCCTGAACCTACGTCGCGCGCGTTTCCTTCGCGTTTGTCTTCCGCCCGAATAAATTGCCTGCGAATTAACCGAAACGAATCACGGTGAACGGACAAGCCTAATTTCCATGCTTGTTGGTTCTCGATCTAACGGTTTAACCTCCGCTGCTATGTCCATTCAAACATTCTCCGTGCTCCGTTAACGTTCGTATTTGAATATGCAGATTTCACCGCGGATTTTCGAAATTAACGCGAAACTACTCGAGAAGATTTCGCTGTTGTTTTCGCTTGTAATTCGGTTAAAATGTTAACTTAATAACGTTAACGAGCGTAACTCCGTTGTCAAGTTTGTGTCTTTAAGGTTACGAGCTAACGTTGTTCCTCATTTTTGTTTCCTTTTCTTCTTCCTCCTTTTCATTTTCTTTCTAATAAAACAAAATGCAAGTGGGATGGGAAATGACGGAATTTAATCAAGATTTCACTACTGTAATTTAACAAAAGAACGATCCGTGACGGTTTAATATTCCTTTTCGCTGTGTGAGCTTGCTAATCTACTTCGATTCTACCTTTACGTCTTTTCTTTCTGCTTTCTTCCTCGTGTTTTATATTTCGACACAGTTTATAATCGATGTAAGTTCGTAAGTGAATGAAAAACGGAAGAAATTACTTTCACGTAATTTCCACAGTGCCTGTTTATCGTAATTGATATACAGTGGCTCTGTTTTAGCCAATTTTTATTTTCAAGATGTTCCACAAAATTTAATGAATTAATTTCGTGTTTATATAACGATTCCTATTTATAATGTAACAACATGCTACCGAATTATTTTCTGACCTAATTGGGCTTCCAAAAAAGAAAAAAGAATAACTAAACAAATGAATAAATTCCTATTAGGTACAAGTATTGTACTATTCTAAATTATTCTAAATTAACATATTATCGCACGAGAAAGTAACGTTGTAAGTAACATAAATTAAATGCAAGTAATGTAAGAATAGTAACTCAAGAGAAAATGTTTTTCTATTTCTTCGTACGTTCTATTTCATCGTTTATTTATTCAAAATGACTTTTACTGCCTGATAACTACGCACTCTTCTACTCTGGATGATTGAACCAACTTCTAGTATCGTACATGCACGACATACATCATCGATATCAAAACATTCGGTCATATATTTTCTATTCGCATGTGTTTCGAGAATCATCGCGATCGAGAGTGAAAAGAGGTCTGTGCCTCCATGAATCTTACTCTTTGAATTGTAAAACGGCTTTCGAGAGAAAACATGTCCATTTGTTCGAGTCGCGGATTTCCCCGTTCAGACGTTCGATTCAACGTTCAGGGCAATCGATTTTACTGGCTGCATGCAGCGATTGTTTGTCGGGACACGGTATTTGATGAATCCCTGTAGGAACACGGCCACTTTAACATATATCTCGAGCGATGTTTCGCTTGGAAATCATGCACGTTCAGTTTAACTCACGACATTAACAGCGCTTCCGCGGATATGTCACAGTAACTTATTTCCGCGGTTAGTATCGACCTGTGCTTTCCATTGCGAACGGTTGCGCGTCTCTAATCTATCGTTTAATATATATATAGATACACATAGAAGGCTTATATATACATATACACACATATACAGGTGCATGTACAACTATAGAGTCGTGAACGCCACTAAAGTACCGCGTGGCGTGCATCATAATCGAATAATGAAACGAGAAAGCAATTGAGGCTGTTGAAAGGATTTTTGAACGGATTAAATAAAAGCATTATCCTCTTGATCGAGGAAAAATACCGCAAAAAAAAATATCTCATTGAAGCACGGTTTACGACCGTGAATACATTGGAACGCGCGGTTCATGTTTCTCGTAGCTATGGTGAAACCGCGATTCATTTCTGCTCGAATATCCGATCCGAGGAACGTATTACTTGGCCATAGAAGGTATTTATGTTTGTCGCCAGCAATAATTGCAACACGGTATCCTGGTTACGTATTTCCTACCGAGTAATGTTCGAAACATCTAAAATAAAACGAAGTACAAGCGCCTCTTCCGCTACGTATATACGTTATACAAAATGTACAACCAGAGTGGTGTAACCGAAAGTGAAGTTGTTCTAAATATAACAAACGAATCGAAAACGTGGAATAATATTGTCCCGTGCGAGGCTTCGTTTCGAAGAATATTAAAGTCGAAAAGTGGGTATGCGTGCATCTAATTTAAAGTGTCGATCGTGTGAAATTTTAAATAGATGAATATTTTTGTCGTTATTTATTCCGATTGTTTAATACCGAAGAGGTAGTCGTAATAGATGTTTGCAAACTTCTACTTTGTTAGTTTCATTGTCATTGTATAATTTACGGAGCCTTCTGACAATCATCACGCGATCTGTTTAATAATTTAGATTCGTTTTATTCTCGCGATACGCTTTTAAAATTTGCAATGAACCACGGAAAGGCAATAATCATTCTAATAATTGTGTCACTATTTACCGAAGCCAAATATATTGGCTATTCGTTGGTTATGAATCGAAATTTATTACGCGGTACGTTAGTTTAAGGTTTGCACGTATATCACAGAAACTGGCAATATCCTAGTTGCAGAAACTCGAATTTATTGCTCGGAGTTTAGAACGTTCGCTTTTCTCACCCTCGATAACCAACAGACGTGTCATATCGTACAAGCTTCTGAAAGGTAA
This sequence comes from Bombus pyrosoma, assembly GCF_014825855.1. Classification (NCBI taxonomy): domain Eukaryota; kingdom Metazoa; phylum Arthropoda; class Insecta; order Hymenoptera; family Apidae; genus Bombus; species Bombus pyrosoma. Next base: position 12,199,070 of record NC_057773.1, on the reverse strand, counting down.
AGTAGAAATTAGTTTTTAACAGCTCTTTGATGTATTTAATAGAGAATTCAGAGATTAAAGCGTGTTTTAGAAGCCAAGAATTTTCTCTATTAATCATGTGATTAATCAAAGGGTAGATACATCGAATTTTTATTTGTTACTTGATGCCGGTTTTAAAAAACGCATAAAACCGCTTCTTCTTTGACAGACTTTCTCGCTGTAACTAATTTTTAACACGCGATATTTCGTTAAATTGATGAAATGTCCCTCGATTTCTTGATTGATAATAATTTTATGATCTCAAAGTGTACAGAGAGTTATAAAATATAGAGTGTTAGCTGTAAAGCAAATAACATTTCTACTTCGAGAGGAATTACGAATGAATTACGATGTGAACTTCACTGTTATTTACAATCTTCCTATGCTTCAACCGACGCTTTTGGGTAATAAGTTAAACCCACTGACACTCACAGATGCGCCAGTGTGTGGAAGATGGCCCGTGAATAAGAATTCCGAGAGGGAAAATGCCGAGGACGAAAACACGCGAACTTGGAAGACAAATGGACCAATCAATCCAGAAGAAAAACGTTGTGCTCAACCACAAGCTCTATTAAATTTATGAACCGCTTCTAACGTCAATTTTCGGAATATTTTGTTAGATTTTTCTTTCTCAACGCAGTTCGAGGATTTTTTAAATACCCGATAAATTATCTGAGTCTCCGTTCAGTCGTAAAAAGTGTTGAAAAATCATATAATATATAATCTATTATATAATATGTGAAGTATGTAAAAATATATGAAATATTCAAAACGGATTATTTATTATAATACCTAGTAGATAAAAGTTTCTATACAGGTTCCATTTTTTTAGTTTATAAGAATCTGTAGTCTATCGATAATATCCAAGATTTCTCACGCGGTACACGCCATGATATCTAAAATCTATCGCGTCAATATATAATTATTGGCTAACGAATATAGACAGTTAAGTGGAGAGAGGATGTCATAGAAGCCGCTACTTAATTAATCAAAGCCACCTCAGTGTCAGTGGATAATCGAATTTTCTGATTGCAGGCGATTGTACGTAATATTATAAGTATATATTAGATACATTAGGTATACTATTTTAACCTGACAATATCTACACCGAGTTAATATTTTGCATCTTATAAATCAGTAATTGGCATAAACGAAATTTCCGCGAGAAGCTTGCGTAAGCGTTTCATTCGAGTTTAGTTTCGAAACAATTGGTCCGCTCGGAAACTATGTTACGTAACATTTTGTTCGGTTCTTGTTATCAATCATTGCGTAATTGCAAAGCTAATGCTATCAATGATGTAACGAAACAGTATATACGTATAGTTAAAATGTTAGAGAAAATGATCATTTATAAACAAACATAAATATGCCTTAACGGGTAACAATAAATTAAAGAAATTTGGTAACATTGGCAGGGATATTTGAGTTCCATTTTTTAGATTATAAAGAGTAGGTATTAACACAATTTCCCTATTGATATTATCAATTTGCATAATGATGGAAAAGTAAGGAAGCCGAATATTCTTTAATTAAGGAAAGATTCAAGTTTTAATTAGCGAGTTTTCGTTTCCTTTCTTTAATATTCTTACTTTTAGACGTTGGAAACGGACGAGAGAAATTTTAAAATTTCATAAGATTAGTAATTAAAATTTCGTGCATTAATGTTGCATATTTAAATCGGCACTAGACAAAAATTCTACATTTTACTTCGAACTATCTTCTGTATTTTTACTGTCATCGCGCGCCATCCAAATTTCTTCCCGTATTCAAAGTTGTTTAATATTTTTTCGATAAAAATTCAAAATTTATTATCAGGTAAATTTACAGTGGTACGTTTTCAGGGATCTGGAAATTGTTTGGTAAAATACACGGCTGAAAGCTTGGCTTTTTCTTCTATCATATACTTGTTTATATACACCACAGTCTGTAAATATAAAGACACACACAGAAAACGAGGTAAACTTCAAGAGACCTTCGTGATTTTATACGTCATACGTGATCCATATAAAAGCCCAATGCTTATGAACGGCAGAGTACGTTCAAAGATGAGCGTCAGAAGCCAAAGTGTAAATTTCTTCCGCGCCATGTGGTGAAAGTCGTTTTCCAAGGAACGTGTCGTCTTGGTCCAAGAATTGAGATTATCGAATAAGAATAAAAAACCCACTATCTTAATAGAAAACCGATGTCTATTCGATGGGGACCGTAAAGGGGCACACGGTCGCTTTGGAATAGTAATTTTCTAAGAGAAAGGATCATTAGTCGTGTCGCCACGTGCGCGGTGCAAAGCACGAGTTAACCAGCGCTACCACGTATTCCTCGCGCGGAAAATAATTTTCTACGCGTGCAAACGCGCCCGTTCACCTCTCTGTCTACGTGTAAGTACACGGCCACGCATACACGGTGTTTTAAAAGTTAGAGTCTAACTCCAGGGTCGTGTACAATAGGGATTTAAGAAGATTTCACTTGGAAGGAATGCAGGTTTAAGTGGTCGGGTTGGAAAGAGCACGTTAATTCTTACACGTACTTTCCGGCTCTAGCGTACTATTTGCTAATGCGGTCACATACTAATTCGATCGCGTGACGAGGAAAGACTCCGCTTGCTCCTAACAGTCCCAAGCGAAATCTTTTCATCGTCATTGCTCTATAGGTTCACCTATAACGAATAAAATAACAAAAATGGCAGTAAATTTGAAGATAAATTTAGAAGAATGGCGTTTGCAACATCGTTTTTCTTCATTGTCAATCGACGGAGATGATTAACGTAGTTTCTGAAGGGTTCATTGAAAATGTCCTAGAACTCGGAAACTAGCGATGCTTAGATCCACGTTTATTAAGACTTTTCTTATTTTAACAAACACCACGTACATGTCCCCGATGTTTGATCCCAATTTTTGAAACACTCTGTCTATATACACGCGCGCTGCGTACCTCTATGTAAAGTAGAAACTGTGCTTTGTGCATACAGAGCGGCGCGACAGACCTGCAGATGTAACGTACAATTTGCCAAAGCGCGCCACGGCAAATGGCTTTCGGCGACTTTCATCCTTCAGCATGGTTTCGCAGCCGTGGAAAAGGGCACCGAGAAAAGGGAAGGAACGAAGGCCAGGTCGCCAACGGGGGAATGGAAAGGAAAAGGCATTTCAGAGGAAGAGCCTCGTAAATGGCTCGACCTTTAACCTCGCGATTTTCGATAGGAAAATGTGAAACTCATTTCACAATGTCTGAAACGCGGAACCGAAAGACGATCTACTCGTGAGTATCGTGTACGAGACAAAAGGCATCTTGGTTATTGCACGGCGAATGAAGTGCAATCGCGCAAGAATGATTTAACCAGTCGTTGAATGGAAACGGCTCTGTCTTCTTAATCATGTGAAAAAAAAAAACAATATATTATATAGGGATGGATTAAATTATTCGAATTCGTCTGTAACTAACAGTTTATAGCAGTCGGTCTTTCCGTCTCTCGTACGAATTGAGTTTATTCTCTAGTTACGAGTTTCATCGTATTATGGAAAATTTAGAGAAAATGGTATCCATTGTGGAATCTGTAAGTTCGTACGAAAGAGAAAGCTCGAGGAGAAGCTCGCTTAAAATGAGTCGGGAGATTCTCTGGTGAATTTTTGATAGTTAGATATATGTCGAGGGCTGGTTCGAGGCAAGGATTGTGTTTATGATTCGTTAATTCAATGATCGTAACATATTCTGACTACTGAAGTATCGCGTGCGCCACATTAATTTTGTGAATAATTTAAATCGTGTATGTGTAATTTTCCGATATAATACGAACTGTTATATTTTTCTTCTTAAATATAAGGAGGGTATAAATGTCATAATTTTTACGTAGAATTTTACAATTAGAACCGTACAATGTTTCTTTCAACTAAACCAACCAGTCGTAAAAGTATTACTTCGATAATCACGAGAGTGGTGTTTCCAATCCAAATAATACTTACATTAATAATTTACCCAAGTTGAAATTAAATACAAATTGCGTTATTTATGAAGTAACTTCCACTGTAGAGGCGTTAGATCAAAAAATTCAATGTCAGAATCGCATAAAGCTTTCTGTGTTCTTTCAGTATTTTACTCCTTTTCTGTTAAATTGTTCAGAACGTTACGATACGCTTGGCTGCTTAACGCTTGATTTTATTATCTAACTATGTCGTGGAAGATCCTATAACTAAAGTAGTAATTGTAGTAACAGAGTTAAAGTGGCTGAGAGGCGTGTGTAAAACTTTCATCCCTTGTAATTACCAACTTAAACAGATAAAAGTTGGAGATGTGTAGAAGTAGGACTTTGTGGAATAGTGGGATACTTACCGCATGGTCGGGGAAAATTTTTATGTTAAAACGAGCGAACTAGTCAAGGGAGGAAGCGAGTATTAAGTTGGCTACTTCCGTGGAAGTAACGACCTCAATGAAGTTTCGTAAAGTTGCAATAAAAGTGTTTTCAGGTGCTCACGATAAAACATTTTCTACGGTATTAAGATATTCCGACGGTTACTTAAAAATGTTTCTGTAATTCTACAAGTGATTTATAACATGAGATTTTTTGTCATTTCAAAGATACTTTACCAATTTAAACAAGAAGTGTCTGTTAGAAATATTCGTTGTAGCAACAGGAAGAATTCTTTAAATCTTTTCGCAAAGGTTTAAAATCTATTTTGTTCATTTTTGTATTATATTATCAATGAAGTTCGGACGGTTATATGTAAATTCGTGTACTTATTAACGTAGCTAAAAAAATGGTACCTATATCTTCATTATGGATATTTTATACATTTTTTAATATCATGCGTATGGATTTTCTATAAATATATAAATATTCACGGTCTGCTAATTACGAATCTCCTGAAACTGGCACGTTAAAATTTCAATTTTTTTCTAAAAACCCGCAGTCTAATTACTACAAAACATTGCGCCAAGCCACACATATAGTACGCCATTCTCTAGAAGATTTCAAAAAACAGGTCATAATAAAAATGCAAAACGACAAACTAAATTAAGAACTCGGTATACAAATAATAATATCAACTGTTCTAAAGCAAATAAAATATTAAAATATTCTGCCTGTCTTCGATGAAACCAATGAGCCAACATAGAACTATCCAAAACCGGCGAAAGACGAAATTGAAGGTATCAGAGTGTTTGACGCGGGAAATCAAATTTTCCGTCAGTAATTATTCCGTTCACTGGTTCAAAAATGTCGCCGCGTCTCGAGCTCGGTTTTCCCGGAGCGTTTCCTGTGAAGCTGTTATTAAAGGTACACGTTAACGCGTCGAATTTATTCAGGGCGCGTGCATCGTCGCCCGATGTCGAAAGCTTTTGTAGCTTGTGCCGATGTGCGACGAAGGTGAAGCGTAAACACGTCGGCGTGTTTGCAGCCTTCCACGAGAGAGGCGAATGTATCAAGGGAAACCAGATGTCTATGGAGAAGCAGATGGTATTGTAGGGTGAGAAGTTGCGAGGTTAGCAGGTGCGAGATAGAACAACTAACGAAGAAACGTTTGGTTTCGGCTTTCTCGTTTCAATGAGCTTTTCCGTTCGAGAAGTCGACCGCGAGACGAATTTTCTGACATTCGTCCGTGCCTCGAGCATCGTCTGTTTCTGAGATTGTGCGAGATAAACAGAGTGCACCGCCGAAAACGAAAGATAAACTCCGTATCAGTTTGCAGTTTGAAAACTATCTTTCGATGGTGAACTTGGAATTTTATGAATTTGTAAATGATGCTATTATGATTATTATTAATGTTAATGGGGTTGGATTTTATTGCACGAGCCGTAGAAGATGAAATAAAATGATGTACGAATAGTCAAAGTTCAGAGTATTATTAAGGGGTATTATTAAATCTTAATATTATTGTAATATTCGTAATATTTCAATTATTCAAATTGCAATTTGATAATGATAAACGTTGGTATGTAGTTATGTATTACGAGGGAAATTTTATTGCATAGTTTAAGTAATATTAACGAATGATGCAAATGAGCCTGCTGCGGTACTCCGCTGAATAAGTAGAATAATCCAAGATTGGTCAGCCATGATAGAACGTGTGTTGTCGCTCGAGCGTTTCTAGATACTTGATATTCCTGGCACGATTTGGGTTAATTACAAAATTATACGTAAAAGGATCTGTAATAATTTTATTATTTATTTGTTATTTTAGCGGCGTATAATAAAATATAATGGTCGAGTAAGATTAATGTTTAGTTGGCATACATATTGTTAATGTTAATATTATTTGAAATATTCAATATTCTAAAATTATGCAATTTCTAAGGTATGGGCTAGACGAAGAAGATCCTCTAATGTGATTTAAAAAATTTCCAATAAATAATTCTTTTGACGTGTTGCTTGTTTTCGAAAGTGGCGATTGTTGGTTTTAATTTTGATATGATATTTTACTAACATTATATCTTATTTATTACACATCGTATATTTCTTTGAAATGTGCAAGGTATCCTTGGTCGTAAATATAATTCATTTTGATTGAAATTCGGCGCCCTCGAAATGTCATAAGAAATCCTCTGTGGTCTGTTTTCGTACACGGAGATGTTTTTCTTCGAAATATTTGATTTCGTACAATCTGATACCACAGCGGTAGAAACGGTCTTTAAATCTTTGTATCATCAGTGTTGTTGAGGGCAACACGCTGTTGTGTTGTGTGGTCACGAAGGGAGGAAGGTAGAGAGCAAACATTTTGGATGGTTTATGTGCAACATGTATATGTATGTGGCGGTGACAGTAGAAGCAGATCCTTGTTGTCAGACTGTGATGCTCACGAGCAGACCAACGTTGCTCAAGAGAGAAACGATTCAGAGTTTAAGTCGCTAATTCTTCTTGGTTTTTATGGCAAACTCGGAGGATACGAAATTTCCGAGCCAATGTTTCTCTCATTTTCACGTGAAAATGAAATGTATATACAACGGAATTATAACGTTACTTTGAAACTAATTTCAGAATAATAATTAATAAGTCAAAATATTATATTATTTCCATGTCCAACTCTAATGAAAAATATTAAGCAAATAATATGAAAGTAACTACTAAACTATTGATAAAACAATATCTGTTTTAAATGTAAAAAGTGGCAAATATAAAAATTCTTTCGTTGGAAATGTATAGATATAATAAATGTATGATTTAATTTTTAGCGTGCATTTTTATGCCAGATAAAATAATATAAAATAATATCGAAGGGAGAGCGATAAAGTAATCAAAATTAATAACGGATAAAAATAGTAACAATGAAATAATCAAGAAAGATATAAAAAACGTATATCCTTTGTTAGTTTGAGTAATGGTAGAAAATTTCAAAAAATATACCGCGTCGCTTGATCCGCGTCGTTTTTGCTGTACACATTTTCTCTCTTATGAAATTACAAACTTGGTAAAAAAAAAAAAAAAGAAAGAAAAGAAACGACGGAAGGTTACCGGAAATCTATCAAATTGCCATCAACCGCGAATCTTATTTGGTCTCACTTTTTAATTGGAGATTTTTTGCGCGCGCAAGATGAATACACCATAATCGATATTTTGTCAGGCAGAAGTAACGCTGCAGAAGTGTTTTAACTTTTATCGTTAATTCCACGGGCAATTATTAAACCGGTGCGAGCCGAGATTGTGCAATCAGCACACCAGCAGGCAACTGAAACAACAATTTCTGGTTTCTTAATTGTTAGTAATGAATTGCCCGAAGCATTTCAAAACATTTATTCAAACTGCGATACAATCATAAGCAAACTGGTACTTTTTAATTCTATAAATTCATATTTGTACATGAAAGTATGGAAAGTGAAGGTTATTGATAAATTCCATGAAACCTTTTTAATAACATATGTTTATTAAATACTTGTATTTAATGGAGCGTACTAATTTAACCAAGTCGAACAATTTTAAATTGATACTCTCCTATTTCGAGAGACTGCGCGCAATTACAGGCATAAAGTGAATCATTTCAACATCGAGCTATTTGGCAGAGTGTCCGAAAGATATATAGCGCTTCGAGAGAATGGGAAAAGTTTTCTAGTACATTTGAAAACACCTTAAAACTTATTTACTTTATCACATGTTGACGGAGTTTTCTATCGATTCTCCCATCTATGTTTGTTTTCTCTCGCCGATTTGAAACAATTTTCCACGCGATGAAAATACTTGTAGCTAGAATCACTTACATTGCCATCTCTGGATTTTTCTTACGATTCAAAGAATTTCACCAACGATACGAATCGAATTATCTAAGAAGCTTCGCATGTTAACACAATTCCTATACATATGCATACGACGATTCGTCTGCTTTACGTACCAACGAAGGAATCTTTTACGGACATATTTTTCTCGAATATATTTCTCGTATCTCGCAAATGTCAAGAACGTTAAAAACCAATACATGGAATTTATTTTATGAAAATGAAGAAATCCTCCAGTAGAAAAATAATTCCCATCTTTCTAAACCTTCCTAGTTTCAACAAACTAAATCAATATTATTACTCTGCAGAAAAAGCTTGTACAGCTTCTGTGTTTCATTAACTTTCCATTTCCCTGGGGATAATTATTACCATCTTGCAAATGTGTAGACAATACATCAGCGAGTTAATGGGCGGTAGCCTAAGTCACCATATCGTCGCGATATCGAGGTAAAAGCGAGCGACATTACCGTGGAAGATGCAAATTCGCCTTGAGGAAATATTTAACGGCCGAGACGATCCATTACACGCGCGCAACTTGTAACAATAGTTAATATTCACGAGAGGGAACCGAGCGACTCGGTCGCGGAAGGCTTTCGCGCAGTATCAAGTACGAAAGGAACCGTTCTATTCGCTCGACGTTGTCTCACAGCTATGAAAGTTGCCGAAACGTAAGCTTCTCAGTCTTAGTTGAAGCCCCCTGGTCCGCTATCTCTCACGGCGTCGTTCTTTCGCAAAGACCTGAGAAAATAGACGAGCTTTCTTCTCTTTTTCCGGATCCGACGCTGCAAAAGCGCTTCCACCGACTGCTTCTTAAAAGGTGAGCCATTCGAGCCGATGTCACGTTCTCCTAACTGCATTATAATTTCCATGGAAAATCGCGCGCGGTCAGAAATTCGCTGGCAGAGTGCCCTGCAAGACGGAGTCCGGATACTGGGTCAAGGAGAGCGTGATATCGCGCATCATGCTCCCATGAGAAATTTGTCATCCTCTGTCAAATCTCGCGTTAATCAGCCGTATAACGTACGGAGCTTGTGAGAAGTGCAGGGGTTAACGAAGTATTCAAAAATATTTTCCTCCCTTTATATTCTTTTTCTTTTTACACAGTGAGGAACCTCTTGATCTTTTTACGGTTAGATGCATCTTTACTTTGTAATTTTACCGTCGTACATGAAGAAAACTCGTTCTGCTATCTGCGACTTTGAATAAAATGAATATATAATGGTTTTGAATAATTTTGAATAGTTTAGAATAAAACTGGATACACGTATGTATAATTATTCTGATTTATAACACGAGGCAACACGAGGTAATATGATGTTACTATAAAAAATCACAATTCGAAACATAAAGCACAATGTAAGATGAAAAATAAGTTTAAACGGACAGATCTATATTTCATCTACATTTCCTAAGACACTGTTTCATTAAGTAATCCTTGAAAAAAAGTTTCTACATTTCCGTGATCCAAGCTCGTGAAGTTTTGCGAACACGTAACAATGAAGAAACTTTAAGAAACATTTCTCACCGAACACAAGTAGAAATTGAAAGAGAAGTCGTATCTTGAAAACGTAAAAGAGAACGATTCCGGAAGCTCTTCTCTCGAAATATCCTCTGTTCCGGACTAAACTTTATCATTGATCTTTCCACCGTATAACATCTAAATGTGAAAATATCCGGGACTAATCCTTGATTAATCTAGTTCTCCCGAAGACACGAAATGCTAGCCCGTATTTTTCTAGTGGAACAAGGAAAATACGGTACAAGTGGTTCTTTCTACGTTCGAACTGTACGTTTCTTCTTCACGGCACTTTCGTGATTAAGTACGTTTCTGCTTGTGTTTGTTCGTGTATGTGTCACTTGGTTATCAGATTTTTAATAACGCGCTTTTTCCTTCAACTCTTCATCCGGTTGCATATTTTTTTGTTGAACTTTTCGCTACGTAATGCCGTGCTGTTTCATTTATTATAAAGTAACTTACAAAAGCTTCGTCTTGCGCGAAGCATTCATAATTAACCACTTTCATTTTATAGATTCTACAATAGATTCTACTGTGTCTTTAAATATTTTTCGAATACAACGGGGATTTACTTCTGTACACTTTTTCATATTATAATGTTCGTAGACAAAATTTTTGGATCAATTGCATTATATATCACGTATACGTTAAAGAGAGAGGATCACTTTTTAAACATAAATTATAGTTATATATATATTTAGAAATATCTTTTGGGATATTCAGTGTGTAATGACACAGATTGCGTTTCAATTTTGAGAGGAGCAGCTAATTATACTTTTGCTTATAAAATTTACAGACAGAATTTTTAAGTAGGTGTCTTGTGTATTACACAGGTATTTAAATGGATGATTTTAAAAATATGAATTATAGTTGTGTGTTAAAACATCTTTGATACTCGATACGTAATAACAAAAGTACGATTAAGTAGACTTTCTTTTAGTAGAATTAAATAGTTTTCGTTTTAAGTAATAATTGTTCATTATTCACCAGTCATATTGTATATTGTTCACTAGTCGTTCGATACGTATTGTTAATACATTTGGAATACGCAAGTATAAATAAAAATGCTGTTGTGAGAAGAATTGTAATTTTTAATAATTTCATGTGTGTTTAAAACATTAACAGCAATATTTTAATATTTTAACATTTTTATGGTATAATGAGAGCAATTAATGAAACACACATGATTAAATATGTTTGCAGATCTGCTTCGTTTAATTAATTAGTTTAATGAGCTGCATTCTGCTTTTATTCCTCTCCACATTTTTTTATGTTAATGTTTCATTATAATTATTGTGTCACAGGAATGTATACTAAAAGCACGCGAGTACACAATGACTTCCAGGCGAAATCGTAAAACTAACAAATATGAGAACGGCTATATGTGGTGTTTGAGCAAAATATGGGTTACCATTTTTTTCAATTATCTGCTCGTAACGATGCTTTACAATACGAAGTATGTTACACGTAAGCCTTATGATAATAAATAATAATATATTAATAAGCCTTGAATCTTCTAGAGTACAAACACATTATAAAATTATCAGCACATTGTATAATTATATGTATTTTGTTTTTCATAATATCCACGGTGAAGAACGTTCTTCATATGTTCGTATAACAAGATATATGAGTAAATATGCGGCTAAAATTCATCAACAATATTTAACAAAAATAAATACGTAAATATGTCAGTAAAATTCGTATCAATTTTGTGAAATACTTTTTTCCATGAAATTATGTCGCCTTTATCTCAGTTACGTACTATAAATTTTATTATGCTTTCTATACTCATGGTATATAATCTTTTTAAGAGTTAGGCGAATTCTGTCTGCGAAGAAATTGTTTTTACGAATAAATCTTTTATATTATTTTTTAACTTTATATTTCTGTTTCTTTGTTATATGATCGTGGGTAGTAGAAACAGATTTTATGGATAGCCTTGTATAGAAGACAATGCATTTAAGTTTGCAACTCGTTTCATTGAAAATAAATATTTATTGTTCAGTTAATTAACTGCTTATTAAATTATAATGTTAAGATTAATATACCCTTCCTTCGCGTGGCTTTCATTGTACGATAGTTTTCTTTTTTTTTTTGTTTTAATACGTTTAATTAAGCATAGAATATATTTTGCTTCCGACGCTTCTAATTATCGAAAATTCATAAACACTTTTCAGTAAATTACATTCTCTTTGTTATGCTATTAAAGCCTTTGTTGCATACTGCTAATTAATATGCCAGCAATACGTTCAAATTTGTTCCACGTTTACTAATTATTTAATCATCGACAGATAATTTATTCCCTTAGTGCTTATAATTAAACTCTTCCAATAAAGAGTCACAATCTAATGGAATTCTTTCCAATTAAACAATAGCTAGAAAGTTTACTTTATATCCAATATTTATACGCTTCATCAAGTATAAATAGTTTAAATCATTTTTACCATAGCCGGTTTCTAAAATTAAACTTCTTAAGCTGTCCAAAACCGAATTTCCTTTTACGCTCAGAGGAATTGCTTTCAATTAATTCTTAATAACAGACACACATTTTTTCAGGTAATTTCATGAAGAGGACACAATATATTAGAATCTGAGATTAATTCTACTAGAAACAAATTTATTGGTCGCTGAATTTATTCATGATTTATACAAATATAATTTTCATATAAATTTCGTAAAATCGTTGTTAACGCTCGAATCGATACTCGAATCGGTATTCGAAAAATAGTTCACCAGGCAAGAAAAATTGCGAGGGACCGCCGAAACATTTTTTGCAAGAGAAAAAGCTCGGTCGAATGCGACCTACGCGCGCACCTATTTCCTTTTGGATTCCCGTAAGCTCGTTGGTAACTATCTCGGCAAGCGAGATAGAGGCGGGTCGGTAAACTTGGCGTTAATTTCATGCAGATTCGAAAGGGTTAGCGGAGCAGGCTTGTGAACGGAGTATAATCCTCGACGGTGCTGTATACCGAGCAGTGACGGGTCTATGGAAAACGTCTCGGCTCCTTCAACCCTCTTCTGTTTTCCCGGATTAAATGATTTCTGCTCGTTGACCTCCGATTATTCATTTAAAGATTGTAATTACGAGTCCTCCGTCTTCTATTTTGTCCCATACGCCGAAGAAAGTACGAGGTTCAGTTTTTTTTTTTTTTTTTTTTGTTTTACTAAGCTAAAGCTGAAAGCTTCTGAGCTAAGCTAAGAGTACGATTTTTATAAATTATTTTGTAAAATTCTGAAGAATTGTTAATCTTTTCGTTTTACTTCTGCTATGCGTTTATTTATTTATTTTGTTATGTCATATGCTTTTCTAATTCTCCTATGTAATAGTTCTTTTTAATTTTTCTTATTTTTATGACATTAACAACGTCCCTTTGATAGATTTTCTTTCCTCGTGCTATTAATCACTCGCACGAAATCATTTCAATTTTTTCCCTGGATTTAAAAGAATTTCGTCTTCTTAAATATTTTCTCATCTTCCAGAACGAAAATAGATTTCAATAAAAACATTCAGTCTCTTCGGTTTCATTCAACCTGCTTTCATATCTAACAGTCGAGAGGAGAAACGATTTCTGCGTTGTGAATTCTGATTTTAAAAGCTTCGATTTCGCCAACTTGACTCTTGGACAATTATTCCAGTAGACGATCAAGAAATTAAGACGATGGACGATAATAAGTGCCAAAGAAGACGTAAAAATCAATTTTTCACATTCTCGAAAAATTTACTTTAACGTTTACTGCGAACATTTATTTTTTCGGCTCGATCGAAAAGCAGAAAATTATGAAATAATGTTTCATAGTAATTTCTACCCAATATATACGTTGAGTATTCCAAAATAGAGAGAATTTCTAGCATACGGCACGATGATTAATAATGAAAACCAGATCCCAGGCAAATCTGTCAATGCTATTTCAGAATAGTCGAGTGAACCAACTTGTTCGATAATAATGTTCCAAAGGTGTCTCAAGATGTTCGGTCAGTGTTAAGTGGAACAGTCCTATGTGTGTCATTTGCTTTGTCAGATCTTAAGGATTCTCTGTTTAAACACAGTAGAATCAGTCATCGTTAGGCGAAATAACATTCTGTGTTTCCATTGCTTTATCGGAGCTCGAGGCTACATCGTATCTATTCACTAGGATTGAAATAACCACGTCTGAAACAATTGGAACGTTCATTACGATGTATACGAGGATTAATTGAGAAAATTGTTATCTTCGTACTGTTAAAAATAACGACAAATCGTGACAAGAGACACAGAAAGAAAAATGAGCTTGGAACGTGAATTTCGAAATCGTGCAAATTTGAATGTTCTTTGCTGTTTTCGTTCGTTATCCAAATCTATGCTATGCGAGCATAAAACGAGACGGGAAACCAGGCAAACATTGTATTAGCTTTCAATTAATAACGTTGCATCGTATATTTGTACACAGGGACCTATATTTTGAGGTTTGACTGTCGAGAATGTCGTGATTTGTCTATTGATCCGTGAAAAACAGAAATCTGTTTGTTTTGCAGATAGTTAGTTAGCAGGATAATACCAATATGCAAGAGGATATGCTTTTAAGCTGTAGAATTTCAAACGTGTCTTAAATTGTACTACGTGCACTAAATTGTACATCGTAAATTTCAACTTTTTAATATGAAAAAATATCTTTCTCTACCCCATGTGCTTTGTAAGTTATTTTCCGCAATATATTAACATCAAATACTCCAATATTATCAAATATAAATTATTTCACCAAACATTTCCACCTACTAATGTAGTATCGCGGACATAAGGCCTAGGAGTTAGCGGGTGAACCACATACAATGTCGCGAGAGCCGAGGCGTTTTTAAACCATAAACAATGTCCCGAGAGCCGAGGTGCCGATGGGCCCGTAAATGTGTCATCGGTCCTTCAAATGAATAGTTTCATAGAAAAGGTCTACGTGGCTTTGGCCACGAGCGGTCGCGGAACACGTGTGTGGTGGGTCTACGGGAAGACAAAAGACACGCGAGAGCAGGGCAGTTTGAGTTGAGAAGTCGAAGACTGTGAATCGAGAAGTCAGAGAGTGCGAGTTGCGTTGTCGATATAGTGCTGTTAGCGTTGTCGAGAGAGTGTGGTCCGCGTGAGAGGGAACGTTGGATCCGTTGTGTCGAGAGTTGTCTAGATTGTAGCGTGTTATTGCGATTAGTTCATATTAAACTACCATCGTTTTTCTGTCTATATTTGTACAATCCATTCATCGTAAATAAATTACAAATACTAGGATATAATAACATTATATTCCATTGAAGATACTACACTAATTTAATGTCCCTTGTCATGTTACTCAACGTCTATTACAACTCCCTAAAAGCCTCGTTTTTTACTATTCAGCATACATTTTAAATTATTTTCGATACCATATGTATCGTAAGATCAGATACTGTAGACTATGGATAATTATATAATGGGAAATTATCCAACGTCGGGATATTTGCTAAGCGTAAATATTTTCGAGGTACAGGGCGACACCACGAAAATGTACAAGCTGATAGCTCGAGTCAGAAACTCTGATGGCGCTAATAGAATCTGTAGCCAGCAGGCACGATAGGTGCGATATTCGTGGCGGGCACAATGCATCGGCGATCGTTAATCGAGAAAGCTGTAACTGCAGAGTGCGACGGGGCAACGTTGTCGCATGTTACGTCACTCTGTATTTATCGTAGCCAATCACTATGATAATCAGCTGAAACGAAAATTCGCCCACCCTTGAAATTATTTGCGTTATCACGCGAAAACTAATTGCACGTGGCTAATTAGACAACAGTTTCGTTCGAAATTATTGGTTGACGCAACGCCCCGTGCCAAGCTTCGGTCACGCATCGAAGGCTGGTTGAAAAGGAAGATTTAGGGTTTCTAATTTCGTTCGGAAGCCGATACGTGTAAAATTAATTTATTGCAAACAGCCCGTGCAAATTGACCCTACGCGCGTCAAATTTGAACGCTATTGGTAATCGGTAATTTATTAATGAAGAATTCCATTTGTTCTAGTTCTGGAAATTGGAAATTCGGAGATTAATTATACATCTGACGTGTAATTTAGTCTTCGTATTTTGCATTCCTCGCATTACTTTTATTCCGTTCATCTTTCTGTTATTCGCCGTCTTTATATTTTACAAGATTTCTTTTTATTGATTTCCTGCTTTATATTTCTGCAGGTTTAGCTTGGATTTCGAAATAGGAGTACGATAATATACGTTTTGTATTTCGTTACGATAACGTTAAATTCGAACGACAATCAAACTTCTTTACCTATTAACATTACAGCAGTAGCTTTAACATTGATGAATTCCGTTAATCCGTACAACGAACATTTTGCTTATTTCCACTAAATACAAATTTTAGATTATTTAACGTTCTCTTTTGTACGCGTTTTATTGGATTATTGGTCGCAGCTGGCACGAAAACAGGCAGTCATCTATCGATTGACAGGTATCGATTCATCGCGTACTTTGCTCGCGTTTAAGTGCTCTCTAACGGAACTGCAGCGCGAGTGACACTCGAACAGCGAAAAATCTAGTACAATTTTAACGTTTGTTTTCTGACTCGCATTCATTTCTTTTAGCGGCGACCGCAAACGCGTATCTCGCAGCAGTGACCGTGCCGAAAGAAATAAAAATATCCTGACGTAATACGCAGTTTAAAACTAATCTGCAGAAACACGTTCGCGAATTGAACTTTCCTTCACGCGAGAAAATGGAACCTACGTATTTCAGTTATTCTGCCGAATAAATGTTTGATATTATTCCGATAATTGAATCTTTTTCATTTTCCTTCTGTGCTGAACTAAACCCGTTGAATATTGCAAACGTTTGTAATATATCTTTTAATTTAGTAATTAGTCTAATAATTTTTGTCAGTCTTCCTTTGAATACTTAAACTCACTTGATTTTTACTTTATTCTGTGACATTGCTGAATCCTTCACTGAATTATGTTAAAATTTCCAAACAATTTCTCGACATAATAGTTTAAAATACAGCGTACTGCTTTTACCTAAAATGTCAGAATGTAAGAATTTACATAAACTTTACTGCTCAACTATAGTACACTTATATTAACTCTTTGATATTAGAATAACTGTCATTGAATCTAAGTTTAGTCCAATAATTTAATAATATTAATATTAACATAATGTTAATCTAGCGTTGCTCTAAAAATTAATCTATTGTTAATAACGTATGCCGATACCTAACACTATCTACATACGTGCGCCAACATCTAATCCCATCGATGAAAATCAGGAACCAAAAGCAACATTCGTCGAAACGTTGAAACGTTCTGAAAATTGGACGAACGGTCGGTCAACATCGCGCGACGTTAACCGATTTCCTTACCGGAGATGAATTCTCTCCTCAAAGAGTTAACCGTCGACATCCGAGGCGGATGTTTCGCTGGGGGAGAATGGACGTTGCCGTCAGTCTGTTGTCGACGGGCCCGTAAAAAACAGAGAGCAGGGCGCATCCGATTCGAAACGAACGAGTACGGTAACGCAGAGCGTGGAAGAGGTAGAGAGGTGAAGAGGAAAGAGAAGAGAGGGTTTGGTAGGATTGAGACCGGGAAGAAGTGGAAAGACGAACGGGGAACGGGGTGAGGCAAACACGAAAAATGCATCGTGCTTTGATACACGAGAACGATGCACGATCGGTGTACGTGTGTACACGCGTCCATAAAGTGTGGAATGCTTGGCCACGCCCGATCGACAGTCTGGTGAAGGAGCACATGGAAGTTGAAAAGGATCCCGAAGGGATGGAAAAGAGCAAGAAAGCTG
Organism: Bombus pyrosoma; assembly: GCF_014825855.1. NCBI lineage: Eukaryota > Metazoa > Arthropoda > Insecta > Hymenoptera > Apidae > Bombus > Bombus pyrosoma. The sequence continues at coordinate 12,181,551 of NC_057773.1, read as the reverse complement.
AACCGTCGAGCGCAGGCCTCCTCTTGACTCTCGCTCCACCACCTTTTCGCGTCTGTTGTTTTCGCGCTTTTCTTCGTCCGATCGTTGCGAGTAAATACGTTATTGACGAGACAGACGCCGTAAAATCGAACGAACCTTCACCAGAAGAAACACCAGCGGCTGCTGTTCCCTGTGTCGTACCAAGCAAACGAATTTTTAATCCCCTTTACTGTTCTCGCGCTCTCGTTATTTATATTCGAGAGATGTGTCTCTTTCTTTTTGTTATTTCTCTTTATTTTTTAATGATTGAGTTAGTTCGTTGGAGGAAGAACGCGAATTATGACATTTCCAGAGAACTATGGCCGCTTGGACGAGAACTTTTGTCGATACTTCGGCTTTCATTGTGCGACGCTTCACGATCCAACTTCTTTCTGACGGAACAGGAAATCGACTTGGAACGGGAGACACGCGTTTTTATTATTTTCCAGTTTAATAACACGCTTTGAGGAAACGTTTACGAAGCGTTGAACAAAGTGGAAATTGTCTGGCATTCGGTGGCAATAAGAAGTTTTAATGATTTCAGAGTGACACGAGTTCTGAAAGCGATAAAGATTGACCAGAAACAAGGAATTCGAGGAAGATTGTCTTCTGAGATACACCGTAGATGGATTATATAAAAATTTATTTGCTGGTATTTTTACATTATTAATCTTACGTTCCAATTATTTTCTGAATTTAATAACCGTGTAATTTTAAACGTTGAAGTTTTACAAAGTTGCTTATGTTTATTCGAAGGAAATGTTTCAACTAATACCACATTCTCCTGGATCATAATTATATAGATTTATATATAAACTTTTGTTCATTTTCCAAAATTTACTAAGATAGTAGAGGAACTCTAAGACGATAGAAACGCATCCGCGTGTGCCAATAAATCTCTCAAAAATCGAGATAAAAGCCGAATTGGAGCACAGTTGCTCAATGACTCGTGAACTCGAAAATTCAGTGGCCGTAGAAAAACAAATATCGAAAGAGAAGCAGTAAGTCGAGAAACGGAAACGAGTTGGAAACGCGGCATGAGTTTCACGGACGATTCGCGTTAATGGAGCCAAAGGTATGGTTGATCGATCAGAAAGACAACGAGACTCGGTCGGTCTGTTTGGCGATTCGAAAATCGTGGTCGGGTGAGAATGTATCCGAGGTCGAGGTTCGATAACGGACAGGCGCGGAATTCTTGCGGAATTCTGGCGAACGGAAATCGAGGAATTCGAGACGAATGCGTGGGGACGTTCGTCTTGAGGCGTATCGCAGCCGAGCTCCGGTGACTATTTGGTATTCGTGTCTGCTCGGTCCTGCAGACAGAATTTGACGCATGGACAACTTAATGCCGACTTCGAACGAGTCTTCGACGTCGAGACGCGCGTTCCGTCTCTTGGATTCTCTACGTTGAATGATTCCAAGACTCGTGAATCTTACTTTGTCTCGGTTTCGACAAACCCATCTGTTCTATGAAAAATTATGCAAAAGACCGAATCGTACAAACCGTTTAAATAACTGAACGTTTGGAGACGAAGATGCGCAGAGAATGAAATATCGATATAAAAATCGTTCGTGAGAAGATATTTTTGAGAAAATGATTCTGAAACACTTTCGCGAATGAAGAATAGATTTATTATATATTTGGAATTTTGTGAAGATATTTGTAGATTGATACCAACAGATTGAAGAAATTTTATAACGATTTGCAAAACTGTATCAATTACGTTAAAATTGTATTATATCCATAATCTATTTATTATAGCTGAAGGATAAAGTTACAGATGAAAATATATAGTTGAACGCGAGCTGGACTAATTGAACGAGAAAGGATTAAAAGATTGTAAAGTACTGTTATAGATGAAATCACAGAGAGATCGATGAATATGTACGAATGAAAAAGATGTAACATATATGTTGAAATAATTGAACGAACACGAATTCGACAAATTTAACAGCACGTTACGAAGTAACAGAGAAACGTAAGAGACTTACTGTTTGAGTTTTATATATAATATTTAATGCAGTTGAAGATTTATTTCCAATCTAATATGAAATACAAAGGAAGATAAGATTTGTTCATCTTCAGTTTCTTTCACAAGTTCTTCCTTTCTACGTCAAAATTACGAAATAGGTATAAGTCGCTTACAAAGAATTCTATTCATATTTTCTTGTTAAACTTTCTTCCCAATAAATTCCATAATATCGGTTGAACCAGCGAACGTCGGAAAGAAGACAGAACGACGGATACCTTTAATGACTGAAACTTTCCAAGGATTCGGCGATGCAGTTTACGAAAATCACTCGAGGCGGAAAGTAGTTTTTCGATTATCCTCTTGGGTTACCAACAATTTCCTCCTCTTTGAACCTGAAAACGGTAGTTCGCGTGGTTCAATACCACCGATGGCGGAAACATCTCCTTATACGAGGCTTGTGCATCCTGGATCGAGGTTTCCGACTAATATTCATCAACGTATCACCAAGTTTCCAAGGCTATTTTCGAAACTTGGAGAAGGTTAGCTAACGCCGCGTTAGCGCAGATGTCTCGTGGAATATGGCAACGTTTTTTATTCGCAGATACTTATAAAAATGCACGAACGTGTAAGCGGTATAGACTACGAGAGGAGAAGAAGAAGAAGCAGAAGAAAAAAAGAAGTAAATGCAGCCGAGTGTAATGCGAGATTTCACAACAATGCGTGAGCTTTTCATCCGTCCGAGACAGTCAAGAATGCTATCCTTTTCAAGAACAACGTAGCGGAAAGATGCGCATTCTGAAAAAAAATCGACCATTATTCTTCCGTTCTCGTACCTAGTTGAGCAAAATAGTATTACAATCTTTGGTTTTCGCCTGATGGAAGCCCAGCTCGTCCCTCATTCTAATGGGATTGCTTTTAAATTTATGAGCCGTTCGCATTAACTTCATGTCGACTTCCATTGTTGCGCTAATTTTCTAGATTGATATGGATTATACCAATTTCACAAGTATTATTATTATCGAATTCAGACCAATTAACTTCTATGGTTATTTGTCACTTTGTTCAGGTTAGAAATTAATATTGGCTGCGCGTTCTGTTCGCTTCTCGGCTCACTCACAATTATGAGAATTTATTGATCTAGCTCTACATTATTCAAAGTCAGTATTAGATATAACAGAATGGGTAGATGTGAAAGTATATAGTTTTGTTGAGACGGCCACCGAGTTCTCTGCAAATATTTTTCTCAGAATAAGTCCGTCTTTAAAGATCCGCGGAAATTGCTTTTTCCCGTTTTCCACGAAAGCTAATTACACAGAGTGGTACTACATTCAGCAGTTAACAGATAGAACAATTTAAAAGTTAAAGTTTCGCCGTTAGTTAGGGAAATTTCTAATTAACGATCGATCGAACGAATCTCTCGAATCGAGATACTTTATCTGCTTTCCTTTGCATTTGCGTAATCAAAGAGAACTTTTACTCACAGCCTGTTCCACGCTATTTTAAAATAGATGCCTGATCAGCGTTGACCTATGCTACTTACATGTACGTTTAATCGTTATTATGATGTTATCCTCAATGTATTCACGTTTAATCACACCATTCCATCTAACATGTAACCTTTCCCACCGTTTTTCAATTATTCGATCGATTTTAATGAATTTGCAAAAGAATTTCTAAGACAAAGTTACCTTTATGTCGCAATAAGCTTTGTTGTGTTCCATTGTTAATAAACCAACACGTATATACGTATACGTAATACAAATGTAAAGATTTTATATTGTAATAAGCTTCGTTATCTTCGATTGACCGCAAACTAGCTCGAGTAGGATATAAATATGAAAATGTAATATGATGTAATATGAAAACGAACCGTGTCTAACTGTCGTTTCATCGGTTCCGGGTATCAACCAAAATTCTCCGCGTTACACGTCGTGTAACGTTCCATCAAGCTCTTCGCTCGTTTTCGGCCGACAAAACAAATATTTTCTAAGCGAAGTCGTGGCGACTGTACAAAAATCTGGACCATCGTTTATCGAAACCAATCATGCACGCGTGGTCCATCAGCCGTTTCCCTCCATCACGCGTCTGTCCGATTAATAACGACGCTATTCGACCCACTATTTTGTTCCAGCACTAAGCTTTCGATTTGGCAGCACACGCGAATGCGCCAGATTTTCTCCGTGACGTTTCATTTTTGTTTGACAGATTTGCCTCGTCGTGCTCAGTTACTAATGTGTCGAGCAAAAAAGAACGATTCCTTTGCTGTGCTATATTTTGCAAAAATACGAGCTTTCGAGAACGGGACGATGAAGGTATAAAACCTGTATCAAGGGAATTAAAATGAAATTAAAATGGAATTAAAATGGAAGTAAAAATTTAACACAAGAACAAAAACCAGATTTGCTTCCACGCTCCATAAAAGATCATTCGACTCCTCAAAAAATGTATTGCCGTGAATTTATGAAATCTCGATGAAAAATCCCAAATTTCTCACTTTGATCACTCTGATAGTTCTAGCGTACAATGGCACGAATTGAATCTATTATTTTTAAGTTAAAATTCAGACAGATCGTCTGTAATTCTACGCAAGTATTCTGTTAAGCTTATCAAATATTATCGTTCATACTCTTCTGTTATAAGTCCCTTTATTTCTCTTTTATATATATGTCAATATAAAGAGAATTTTGAAATCGTAGAAATCATGTTGGTTTAATGTATTCAGCATAGCTCTTCCAATTCATAACATACGAAAGTACAGATGTCTGATCAGCATTCATCTATACTACTTATATACTCATTGCTGGTTTGTTACCTTCAATACTATTACTATATATTTAATTACTATTTATAGAATTAATTACATTTAATTAATTTTATATAACTTATAGTTCACCCAAAGACATTGCGAAAGAAAGTTACTAATCCATAAAACAAAAGTAATACAAAATTCGCTCCTGTAATTTATTCTCATAGCTTCTGGCATATTAAAAGATATTCTCTGCATGCGTGAGCAATGTAGACATTTTGATAACGATATTTAATTGTACGACGATTATCTCCGCAGCTGCATTGTACATTTTTGCATGTTTTATTAAGTATTTGCGATATCCAGATGAGAATAGACAAGAAAAATAGATAAGCGAAATAAATAACATTGTCTCGATATAGCATGCTTCTACATACCACATAAATATTTATTACACACCCTTTATTCTACATGTCTCATAAATTTCACTGATGAATAAACAGATTAAAAATCAATGTGTAGAATCAACAGCCCGGAATGTCTAACACGAGAAAGAGTAGTTAACCTCTTAACCGTATTTTATGCTCACTGAATAATTGTTTAACTAGCCTGTATTATTCACACTGCGAGCTCACAGACTGTAAGAATTGATAGAGAGCCAAGCATTTTTCCTAGTAACTATTAATTAATGTTTCGATCAGAATACGAAGATAATTGTCGGAATTATGTTTATAAAATATATAATTTTGTTCTCAAAGGAACGATTTTATTAGAAATAAGTCGAATACAAGAGCATAAAAATTTCTTATTGAAGGACGTAATTTTATTGACAAGAGTATAAAAACTTAAAAATCATATCTGAAGAATATATCAAATTTTCTATTTAAACACGGAGTTTCAATAATGACGAAACGAAGCATAGAAATTTGAAGATTTCACTGGAGTTACGATGAAACTTTATTATATCTAGAATTGGAAAATACAATTTTATTGATCATACATGGAGACTTTAAATTTATGCCAGTATTGTGTTGCACTTTCTAGAATTATTGAAATCGTGTCTACTGGGTATAATAATGTTAAAGGTAGAATTTCATTAAGAAGGAATAGAATATAGGATCATTAATATCTGAGCCGTTTGAATTTTCCATCTTTCCAATGAACTAATCAAATTTGCATTAGTTAAAACGTGTGGTATGATAAAAGTTAGCTACGAATAATTACTGAAAGGAAGAAATGATCGTCCGTGGCTGTTAGCTCGTGATCGAAATTTAATCAACGTTCATATTTAGAACGCTGCGCTGTCTGAAATGGGGGAGTAGATACTATATCGATGTGTTTAACAAGGCCGACTATGTATGTATATTACATTAAAAGCACGAAAGTCGAAGATTCGTTAGAAAAATAGTCATTCAATGGAAAGCTTGAATTGAATAAAAGGTTTAAACAAATTCAAAAGTACTATTTCGAAAGATAGCTTTAACCGCAGATTGAAATATATCATAAATATTTACGATTTCGTGTAATAAATAATATTTGCGTATTTTATTTGTCACAGATTGGATCATGAATTTATGAAAGTACATTTCATAAAAATGTGAAATCAGTTACAAGGTACAATATCAGAAAGATATTAATTCTCGTAATATTTTTTATAGAAATTGATTTTCGTGGACAACTGTTACATTAATATTTAAAATGTCATAAAATATTGCGCAACAGATAGCGCAAGATTATTTAATCTATTTAAAAAGTGAAATCCTTTATGGAATCTAGACTTATTGGATAACATGCTAATCGGGTCATTCGTTAATTAGAAACTTCTGTAATTAGGAAGATAAAGATTAATAAAAACAAATCAATTCCAGTTAGCTCGATTTTTAGCTGTTGGAAACTTAGTATAAATATAATATGATTTATTTTTAATAGAATTAAAACAACGTAGGAAGTTGTTTAAGGGAATTGTTTAAGCAAGAAATTATTATGCCCTGACAATTGGCGATGTAAATAATGAGCCTTTCTCAGTTAACATCTTAATAAACAATACTGTTTTTTTTACTTTTTTCTATTTGGGTTAGGGATAAAAATTTCTCCTCTAAAAATATTTTTTACACTTGAATCGATTCGTATAGTTAAAAATTCATCACCTTTATAATGAATATAGGACAGAAACTAAAATTTACTATACCGAATACTTCTAAAGTGAAATTTGTTCGTAAATCGAATAACAATTTACAACTCATTATATCAATACCAGAATTTCAATAAATAATTTCTCAAACACGTACCGTCACGCGAGCAAAGATTAATTTCAGCATCGAACGGCCGAGAATAACTCTCGACGTTTCTCCACGGTTCGTTGACAGTCTACCAGTCGTGTTCCGCAAAAATATGGGCTACCGATCAATTTTTCAACTCGCGACACTCAAAACAAGATTCATCCGCGAAAAGTAAATCTCTGGTAACATCCTATTCCGCAATTGTACTCATTCAGGTTCGTCGACAAATCTGGTTAGCTTACGCGGTATTGAACCGATCAACTCTGAAGTTTCTGTTAAAACCTGAACGCAAAGCTGACTGCGATGGTCAGACATAACTAACAAACTATTCTGTTCCGGAATGTAGAAAAGATTATGCGTGTTTTTTTTCTAACAAAACTCGTAAATTTGTTATCACAGATAGATAGAAGACTATTTTTGAGTAAAATTCTCAAATTTCTTGGGGTAATCGCGACAATAAGTTACAAAACATTCAAAACAATTTTACACGTTTCTTTTTACAATTATTATTATCCTCCGTGGTTAATTTTTTGCTCTTATTATCTTCAACATAGTTAGGTAGTATACTGGCAGTCACGAGTATATATTGGAATCCTAAATTGAATTAAAAAGTTCTATTTTATCTATCACAAGCCGAAATTATTCAACGTAAATTCTTTCTAAATTAAAGTTATGTCCCGATTGAATAATATTTTTCCCAATATTCACCACAAGCTCGCGCTCCTGTCGATGAATTAAAGAAGATAGACTTGGCGAGACAGACACCGATGTAACAATCCACCGTCAACGAATCGTCAGGTTTTTCAAAAGAAACAAAACTCTGTACCGTTACGGATCGTTCGAGAAATAAAATAAAAGCAGAAATGTCGTAGGAATCGTAGGATTTTCCTAATCGTGGCAAACGAAGCGCAAAATGCAACGACACCGTTTCCGTACCTAGGAGAAATTTGTCGTAGTAATAGAAGGGACGATTTCCTCGTAATGCGCAGAACATCGAAGGGATATTTCGGTTTAAGACATCTTACGGTGCATCTGTTCATGACAGATGTGTATTTTCATGCGGATAGCTGTGTATGGTTTTATACATGTCTGATGTGGCTTGTCGGAGGATAGTGAAGTGAATAAATTCGACGCGCAAGCAAAATCATGTACATATTTTATGCTCGAATATTGATGACGTATAAAAAGATTTCAGTTTTGAGATTTAGAATTTTATGTGCGAGGTTTAAATAGTTGATAATTATTAAATTGTACATGTTTGTATATTTGTTAAAATAGAACGTAAGAAATCGAAGTTAATGATTTACAAAATAATTATCTTTTCATTCCTAAAATTTTCTGCGTTTTTCACGAAGCGCATACTATCAACGTGTTGTAGCAAATTTATGTTAATAATTGATTTAATGTACTCATTACATTATATTAATAATCGCTATATGAATGCGAAACCGGTATTACGTTTGATAACATATCATTTACGAACCTCTCTCGAACTTCTGGAGGATTACATTGAATATAAATGTATGATACGTCGATTGAAATATTCCTTTGAAAAGAGCATTCTCCTTTAGAGATGCATTCCCATCGTATTAAATCGAGAGTCCGTACAAAACGAGTCTTTACAGCGAAAATAATAAGAATCGCTTGGAACATCTTTCAAAGTGAATTTTTCGCGCTGGGAACCACAAATTTCAGATCGGTCTATTTTCTTCGAGCAAACTCAACTTTCCTCGTTGGAAGTTACAAAGAATACCCAGAAATTCAAAGTCCTGCGACGCCACGAGCCATCTCTAACATCAATCGAACGGACGTGTTTCCATTCGACAAACAGTTTCCATGCTTTCTCGTGGTAATTCGGCGATAAAGGACGGCAATTGATTATCGAAAAGGGAATTACAATAAGACACGGTGAAATTTAAAAACTTCATTACGCTTAATTTGACGATGTTATCCACATTGAGCGGACTGGACGGAGGATTTAGGACAGGTGTGCTTTATGTCAAAACTAGACGTGGGTTAGATCAGAGTTCCATGAGAATCGTGTTTCTCTTTATACAGGGAAACGTGCTTTCACGTTGATAGAACTTTGATACGTTCAATAATTTGCCGGCAGAGGGATGTCAGACTATATCATGGATTAATTCCCATTATGTTGCTGTGATGATAGAAATGATGGGACACTTTAAAAATGTATGAATATTCACTGTTGTAAATCTACAAACGTTATATATATTTTCTCCAAATTTGTAGTCTTCACGTACACCTTCTGAGTTACTCTTCGCTCATCAACGATACTTTAGCATAAACGTTCGTTCAGTTCTTAATCACTCGTCGTTTACACGAATTCTCATTTCTACAGTAGTATTAGACTAGTACAGACTGTTATTACACCGACATCGATGGGCGTGTGTGGAGAGCACAGAGTACTGCTGAGCCACGTCCAGACGATCGATCGTGATGTTCTGGCTTCTTATTTCGGTGATAAGTAACCGCATAACCGCGAAGGAATATCGATCACCTAAATGGCAATTAAATATCCGACACCTTGCCGATCATAAAATGACGCAGTGAATAAAAAAACAGGAAAAGAGCGCTCGTAAATATCAAATATTCTCGTCTCTCTCATAAACTTCGTAAGTTACGAAGACAATTCAAATACTACTTTCTGAAACAATGTTTATAGTCGATTCACGTTGCAACGATGGCGGTTGTGTATGTACAGAAATGAGCGCTGCTTTTACGAGTAATCAAAGCTGGCGAAGTAACAGAAAAGGAGAAGCATACCCTCGGAAGTGCAATCACGAATTATTTCCTTTTTAAGTTCGATAAACAAGCCTGCAACCGACGAGTTTTATAGCCTTAATTTCAGATCCTCGTAAGAAACTTGGATATTCATTCGCGGGAAATTGAAATGGGACAAACTGTCGCTGGGCCGCTTTATGAACTGCAAAACTTGATTTCGCCGACCCGTATTCGCGGCCGAGGGCGAACTTTTCTTCGAAAGTTGCTCCTTTTCGCTCCGCCGCCGCTGCAAACCGGACCGGTAACTCGCTGGTTTTCCTCGAAGTAGCGACCACCCCCGGATCTACCGCTGTTTCGTTACTTTTTCCAATCCTTTTTCCGACGTAGCAGGCGAATTTATCAGGGTCGTGGAAAGTTTGCAAATCAAAGTTGTATCGAAATGTTTCCTGACGCTGTACTCCCTGTGTGCTTCCTCGTTTCTCGTTCGACGCTAACTCTGTTTGGTCTTCCCGATCCGCTTTTGGAAAACAGCGGCGGACGTTTGACGGAGGAACGTTAAATGTTTTAGCAAATGGGAATTATCAAGCATCAAAGCGTAATGTACTTTCCATGTACAAGAAAATGTTGGAAGGTTTATCAGCGATCTGGTCATGAAATAATTACTGAGTTTTATGTACTTGGTGGAAGCTTTAGGTCGTCAAATTTTCACGTTCCAATCTCTTTCGTTGTCATACAAAAAAGGAACTTTGTGGTTTAAAAATGTATTTGAAATTTTTATTTTTAATTAAAAAGAGTAGTCAGGCATATCCAGGCACTTGCTGTGGCCTGAACTGCTTCTCCCAAACGAAAGAAACGTATCTTCTGTACAGCATATATAGTTATTGCTTAGGTCTCGCGGAATGAGAGAATTAAAAAATTGTCTCTTTATCGTAATTATTACAAAATATTATTTATATCCACTGTACATTATATCTATGCAAATATTGCTTCGTTAATTTTACATGGTTATCATACTTCCCTTTGCTACCTTAATTCACAAACTCACGTATCTCTACAAATATTTTCATCATCTTCGTTATCTTCAATGCCAAAAATCGACGTCGGAGAAACATATTACTTTTACAAAAAGGAAAGAGCCAAATATTTTCTAGAATTTTTCGAGTATAATTAAGTTGCCTGATTGACCTTACTTTTTAAATTGAGCAACTTGTTTGCAATTAATTAAAAGTTCCAATAATTTTCTAGTCGTGTTTATCTACGGAGAAGTTCTTTCTGCGCGTCAATAAATTCGAAAATTTACAATTTTAACTTCAACGTAACGAATAGCCCGTAACGTGTAACATTTCCAATAACTACCTCCCGCCAAACAGGAACAGGGAACTGTATTCATCCATCCATCACGCTGAAATAAGAATATCATTTACCGCGTCTCCGTTCGCGCGTTTATATTTCGCGGGAAACACGTTCACGCGAGAAAAGCCTGTATATCATGATTAAGTCAATGCGAGGCGACATCAATACCCTCGCCACAATATTTCACAACGACGGGCTGGAATAGTCGACAGTAGGGTCATGTACCACGTCATTGTGGCCCGTGTAAGGCCCCAATATATACTCGCGTCCTATTCATGTTCTAGCAGTATTTTTGTAGACAGGTCATGCACTTTTACAGACAGGTGTTATTTGTATAGACAGATGTACGAAGTTTAAAGTTAACATTTATATTAGTGTTTGTTTTTATATGGATATTAGTAATTTATTGCAGCGAAACAACGTATTATTTATATTATTATAGGACATATTATTCGTTTGTTATTCGGTGTATAGTCCGAAAGTAACGCGTCTCTTCCGTGTGCACGGAGTTCAATACAAACAGAGCTTAAAATAAACGTGACCCAGCTCACAAGTACGTAGTCTGGTTAGAAGAATATTATCACCATAATTATTCCTTGCTACAAGTCGCTATTTAAAAATCTTCGTGTATCACAGATCAGCGAATTACAAGCTCGTTAAATTCAAGAAGTTAAGACTACAATTAATCAACAGTGGACTATATATGGACGTTAAAATGTGGGGACAAAGTGACACGTGTCGACCATGTGTATAGAACTTAATGTGCCTTGACACAACGGCAACCGAGCTCGCGAACACGCGGCCCGATTAGAATATTATCGCCATAACAGCGTGTACAATGGCGAGTCGTGTGGCGATCTATGGTTTCACAGTGTCACGCATGCTATAAATTAACGCCACGCACCGGACACCGAGGGTCACTACTCGCACACGATACTTTACTCAGGAATTTCTGTATTTCATGTTACACGCTGCATGCGCGATCATTAAACGACGAATAAAATACAGTTAGCCGCTTTCCGATAATAGAATTATACGTCGATTGATCAATAAGAAAGTCTCATCTTCCTTTTTAACTGCTTTTTTCTTTTTCTTTTTCAAGGAATGTGCCATTAAATGGCTATGCAGATGTAACGTTGTTGACGATGTACAGTGTCAGCTCGATTGCACCAATCGATTATTCGTTAGTAGACTGCGGATGTTTATGAGTTTATAGGAAATTTAAAGGTAGTAAAAATATATAGAATGCACGCAACATGCAGAAATACGAAAATATATCCAAAGTATAGCGATCAATATAATATTCAGTGGGTGTAACAAATTTCTATTTAGGTTGCATTAATTTAGTTATATTCAGAAATATACATATGAAATTGCATAGATATCTACAGCCTATTTATTAAAGTATGTTAAACATACGTCGCATAGGAAATGCATCTTCCTTCGACATACGTACTGTTATATGATTTCTGTGGGCATATTCTGTTGCGTTAGTTTCAATGAAAATAATGGGAACATCGATCTTATAGCCAAGCTAATTTTCATACGTTTCCCCGAATAAAGAAGAATATAACTGTGAATTATTTCGAAATAGATGATAAAAATGGTGTCTTAAATTCTTTGAAGACAAATTTATAAATTAGTTTCTCGAAGCTACTTGCTACCATAAATGATCGCGAAACTATGTGAACAAGTAGTTGAATATAAGAGTCCGATAGCGTTGAAAAGTGATTTTCTAGAGTAAGTGAGTGTAAGAGTGACTTACACGTAAATGTAAAGTTTCCTTTAATTTTAATTCTTAAAGTATCTTTGATAAAAATGTTCCATTAGAAACTACGATCTCGATCTCTGATTTCTGAATCTAGGATTTGCGCAGTTCTTGCTAATTCACTCTACTTGTTCAGCTTATTTGCGTAATAGGCGATGCGTGACTCTCGTTGCGACGAGAATTTTCAATTTCCTTCTCTCGCCGTAATTGCGTTCAGTTAGTGGGCAGAATAGCGAATTATATAGAAATAGAAGAATTGTATCGTTGTTTCATGAACTCTACTTTTATTTGTTCGAGTGTGTATTTATTTTTAACCAGTCGGTTCCTTTGATTTTTTGCTGAATTTTTGTTTTGGAGGATGATGCTAATTCGAGAGGAATATTGATATTCCGTTTATATTTTCGTTGAGTCGGTGTTCTACGAATGTCTACAAATTTTGGTCTTTATTTGCTTTCGACTTTTTCGTAGCAGTTTTTGGTAAATATTGTTTGATAGGCGTATTTTTGTGGAGGTATTTCGAACCACCAATATGTTTAAACAGGAAGATTATATTTTATAAAATATTCTTATTTTCTGCTTTAAAACAATAATGTTAATCATCTTATTAACTCAATTCTCTTTATAGGAGAAACCTTTCTTAACTGTTTTTCAGGTACTTGAATACAAATGATGAGTTAGGAAGAAAAATTAATGGATTCTTTGCATGAGCGAATAATTAAACAATTTTTCCAAAAACTTGTCCAATGAATCCTCTTTTCATATTTGAAGAATGAAACAATTCATCTTGTGCCGTATATCACAGAATAGTTTAGTAAAATGTATTTTCATAATCCTCATAATATCTTGAATTATTGCAACATGGTTATAATAAATTAAGAGAGAATGCATACAGAAAATAAAATATAACTAGACAAATATTATAAATGATCGTACAATTGCGGATCAGAGACTAATATAAAAACTAAGTAAAATACGAAAGGATTAAATCGTAACTCGTTAACGAAACGAGGTGCATCGCTTGGACGCTGTGCACCTGAAATCTAAATGAGAAATACGAATTGAAATGCGCATTACAAAATTATCGAATCGTCCCGACTGAGGGGGTGTAAAAGATGCAAATACCGTAATAATCGATGAAAAACGAAGGCGCAAAGGTATAGAACGGTGTCCCGTCGAAATTGTAATATCGGAATATTGTAATGAGGCTACTGATATTCCTATAAATTCGCTTAATCGGAATGCATGTGCAGTTACGTTCGCCATACGTTTAAATGAAACTCGTAGGGTCTAGATATTTCATTTCGTTTCATGGATATTTATTATACATGTACAGAGTGAGACGCGTCGTTGAAGCCACTTCGATGACTTGGTACGTGCACTGTAGCTAGATACGTAGTAACTAAAATTGGTTAAAACTGGAAAATAATTCATTTTCATACTTTTTTAAATTTTGTAAAATTTTTCAGTCATCTGGAATTTTTTTAAATGAAAGTCAAATTTGTTTTCTGTAATGAAAATTACCAATAATATTAAAAATTTCATTGACAAAGTTTACGTTATTTTTATTGTTAAATTATTATCGTTTACTGCTTAAAGATAACGCTAGAAGATAGAATATTTCATTTTATTAAAAACTTTGCAAATTTTACTTCTACGATAATATTGAAAACATGGTAGCACAAATATCCACGATAAGCACGGAACGTCATATTATATTTCATGTTCGTATCATTGGCTGCGCATCTTTACAATGCTGCAAAGATATAATACATAACTACATTATACTAACATAAGCTTCATGTTTTCATCGAAATACAATAAAATATTATTAAGTGTCGCGGAAATTGAACAAACTTGCGATACCAAACATCTTCGAGTTTGAATGTATAAAAATATTTATACAACTGCATATTACGAAATAATTAGACACAGAAAATGAATGAACTTCATTCATCGATTAATACTAATTATCTACGAAGGTATAGAACTCTATAATCAATTTAACGAAACATGAACATAAGGATTCATTTGTTTCGTTCAGTTTCAGTAGAGTCAATACAGGACAGACGCGATAGAAAGTACAGAAACGAAATAAAATATAAAATAGATGCGTTGAATTACAGAGACTCGAGTATTTTGTGGTCAAATATTTCTGGTATTAACTTCTTCGCGAAATACTCGGCTCTTTAACAACAATACGAAATCGTGTACAATGAGATACTCTAATTCGTGTACAATTGCCTAATAACGTGATGCCTGTGGACATAATGGTAATAGGAAATGCATTATATTCCGAGCAGCTATTTCAAGCCATTAAACGTTACACATTTAACAATTCTGCGTCGTTCAATTTAGGTGTCCCGGCGAGGACATTTGAGCGCAGAAAATTGATCAATCTTCTCCACGATATTAACTGATAATTGAAACAAAACGAGATAGAACTTTTATCGCCTTTTTAATTGTAGGTAATATTGCGGAAAAATAATTTTTAAATATTATATTTCTAAGAATTTTTATTTCAATATCTCTGCACAGATGAAACGGTATAATTGTAAGACAGTTTTAATGCGAGAGAGAAATTATAATTAAATCTGATACAAAGCAACGTAAAATAAAATTACGTAGTCTTCATCTCCGCGGAATGACATCTTTTTCTCTACTTTACACTTTCGTTCATTGAAATTAATCAAACTACATACACATTTCCAGAATAAATTTAATCATGTCCATGTAAAATCTTGGGTAGCGATGTACGTTTCTTTTCTCAACCATTGAATACATCTACGCATACGCTCTGTAGCATTCGAAATTCGCTCGTTATAAATAATCACACCAATTTCCCATTTCCACATATTTCTTATATATTTCTCAACTTTCTAGACAATTTTGATATCATAGACAATTCGAAATATTTTATCCCATCCATCGTATTTTACTCTAAATATTCTATTCTAAAATTGACTAAACACAGAATATAAAATTCAATACATATATATATCAATGGTGTATATAGATGATATTTTCACGTGTCTCATAAATGTTTAACCCCACTTAAAAATCAGGAAATTCACGAAAAAATCTCCAACGAAAAAAAAAATGTTACTACGTGGAATAACCGTGGAACGAACATTCCGAGCGGAAAGGATTTTAAAAAATGTATCAAGCCAGTCGACCAAGTGATTCATAAACATCCGCACCTTTTAGCAGAGCATTTCATACGATATCCCCTCCCACCTGTTAAAATTAATATCCACCCTCGAATTTACTGCGAGTACGAAGTCTATAAAAATTATAGGGAACGCGTTTATCTAGAACCAGAGGCCACGTTGATTCATGCGAAATCGATATTAATACTGTTCATAAATATGGGTACGCGGCGAGCTAAGAATCGTTAATATCGCGAAGCGATTCTCGTTTCGACACGGAGCGGCGGTAACGTGAACTCGCTGTTAATTAATCGGACGTCGATAATTAAAGGGAAGCCTGGTTAGTTCGATGTTTGTCTCTTGATACGAGTCTTTCCCCGGCAAATATTTGTTCGAATGGAGCACGATGTTTCAACCGAAAATATAGTCACATGGTTCCTTGACCGGCGACGAATTGAAATAATATTCGATTTTTATATCTTCCGTTGAGTAATCGATTGCAGTCTCGTTAAAAATTAAAATTTCGTTAAATTTTAATTATTAACGTCGGTGGATTTATTACGCGTGAAAATAATTACTCGTAGGTCAATAATTTTCTGAATCGTTGAAGGGTGAATGAGATAAATTTGCTTCGAAGTTTGTTAAGAAAAAGTTGGTTTATTAAACGTGATATCACTTTTTTTAAATTAAATATCGGTGATAGCTTTTATGGAATAATGATAATAATGAACGAATGTTTGTGTGGTTTAAGTTTGTTTCGATAACGCTGATTAAGAAAATATTTTTTTGGTAATCGTGATATTTTCTCTCGATTAAGTATTTCTAATGAATTTCTTCGAGTAAACGAATGATTATCCAAATGCTTAGAAATAAGTGAAGGAGCAAAGATATCAATTTTAATGAATTGTAATGTTCAAGTATAACATATGTTAAATTTTAATTTAATATTTTGAACGAAACTAACATCTTTCAGTTTCCACTGTAATTTTTCGAACATTAAAGTCTGAAATAATCGTAAATCGAATTTCTTCGTAATCTCAAATTAATAAACGTATAGTTAACGTCATTCTCTGCGTTTCTTGAGCTAATAACCAATTTAATCACACCATCGTCTTCGTCAAAATATTTCATTCTATGTTAAGATTCACACACGTATCGTACATACGGATCGACAATTCCTTTTTCCAAAGTGTCGAAAGCAAATGGAAACATAGGTTCCAGAACCAAGCACCGTAACGAGCTGTTGTTAAAAACGAGAATTAAGAACGTATACTTCAATTCGAAAGTCTCAGCAATTCTGTTCGCATCGGCGAACAAAAATCATTAAAGTTGGTATCTGTACATATCGATATTGGTAATTTTTCTATTTAGACCTGTTTCATCATATCATTAATACATTTGTAAAATTTTATATTGCTTTCCTCTCAAACTTTTCTTTGTCCGCCACTACATATATTTGCCTCGTGCTATTATCGTTACTTTCATAATTTTGGACATCGTTCTAGTCTGTTCTTTAACCTGTTTAATCTGTTTATTTTATAAAGCGCGATATCTATCGATTTTCTTCCTAACACTCTCCCATAGTCTCCTCAAAATCATTCACATTTCAAAACGAAATATGATCGGGACTGGCAAGTATGATACTTTTGAACGGAATTGTACCTAGGCGGAGCAGCCACGGTTAAATATCGAAGTATCGTTTTTCCATCTTTCTCTTTGGCCTTTTTCTTCGTTTTATGATAGTCGTTCTACGACAGTTCCACGAGCCACGGATGTAAAAGCTCGCATAAAATATCTTCGATTCATTTCTCGATGTATTCATGACCGTAACGCTGTCTCGAGGTTCATACATCAATGATAACGTCCTTATTGGATGGCACTGCGACACAGGGATTCCGCGTATCAGAGGATTAAACTATCACGACATTCGAACTCCTGTTACGATATGGAAACGCGAATTCGCAGAGGAAACTCGTTCCCAGCCGCGAAATTCGTACAATTTTCCGCGAGATTGCATCCATAAAGATTTTATTAATTCGAGATGCAGCACCGAGAACAGGCGCCTTTTTCCACCGGCCGTTTGAAAGATTAAGCGTTCCATCGTTTTGCGATAAATAATTCTTTGTGAGTCAAGTTCCTCCAGAGGATTTATCGAATTTGACGTTTTAATCCTTGTTTTATAATAAGTAGCTCTCTTCGATTGGTCTTTAGCGTATTCCAAGAGTAATTTCATCGAGACGCGACTCTTCTAAATAATCCTTTGTTACATTTTCTGTGGTTGCTTCGTAAGTATAATCATGGTTCGTGAAACATTCTATTATTATTACGTTGTTTTGTTCTGTTCTGTAATGCAACAAAATCAAGATAATGGAATTTCGGATAATAGGATAACCACTTTTTATATTAAACTTGCTTTAGTCAAATAGATATTCATTGTCAGTTTGTTTCAATAGCTTAAAGATTCTATATTTTGTGGCTACTAAATTACCTGTATAATAATACATATAATAATATGTGTAACGAGATATAATGGAAACTTGAGTACGCAAAGCTCTATTGTATTTTGGATATATCAAATTTTGTTATACGTGCTACGAATATAACAAAATTATTAGTATGGAAAGGCAATAAACGTTAGACGGATACATGACGTTATTGCTTTATGGTCGTTTTAATGAGCATCCTGGATTATACATCGTAATTGAATTCACTAATGGAAATATAATATCGCGATCCGATTGTCAATAACAACAGACTTGTTAGATATTTCGACAATGGCAATATTTTTTGATTGGAAGAATGGTATTAATCTGGCTGTCGATATCGCGAACGTGACGTTTCCCATAGTATTACAAATAATACAGCCCCTGTAAAGTTTAAACTCGGGTACATCAATAAAATAATGCTGGTAAGCTTTTTACGAACGAACGTGTCCGATATTAATTGTCAATTTTCCACGTAAAGGTATAGAGGATTTTATTCTTCTGCTCTTTTTTCTGACTTTTCATGGAACAGAAGACTTGAATTGTATTTCCATCACAGTAGGAGAATTATATTATCATGCAAGATATTCCAATGTGTGTATTGGCAAACCGCTTATCCGACATAGATAGACGATAAATGTATAATTTTTTAATAAAATTTCATGAAACGCAAGGTTTTTTGCTACATACGATATGGGCTTCTGTATTCCGGTGAAAAAGATGAATACGAGGCGCTTTAAAAGATTCTTTCACGTAAGATAAAATGTATAAAATGAAATTGTTATTGAATTAGGATATGCGCGAATTCTACGTCTTTTAATGATTAAGATAATATTCGTTTCACAGAGCAGAATAATAATTTATTTGAAGCCGTAGCTGATTATGCACAAACGTTATGAACTTAATATCTTCCGAATGTCTTCCTTTACGTTCCGCTCATTCTCTAAATAACATAATTCTAATCGTATAAATGTTTTCATATTTTATTATTGATTTACTATTTAAGATGTTGTTGTTTAATAATTAATTAAATTTATTTTAGATTGCTTCATCGATAGAAGTAGAGTAACATTTATGTTCAAACTAGAAGTCTTATACAGAGATATCCTCGATAACTTTAATCCATTCCAAAGTATCAGTCCCACTCATTATGCATAAAAGCATAACTTAGCTTTAAAGAATTCACTTGAGACGTCGATTTAGAAGCTCTATATACTCTTATCGAACTTATTTCAACGAAACAGTCTCTTCAGTATTTCCAATTTGATACTAGGGTTCGCTATAGACACTTCCGTGTTTCCATCTATGTAGGAGTGTTCTTCTAGTATTTTTCCTTTCACTAAAATTATATAAATTCCTCTAATATATTTTTATTCATAATTGCTAAATTAACAAAAAATTTCTTTATACCAAAAATTACACGAATTATTAATTAATAGATATCAAGCTTATATTTAACGACGATAAATAAATGTTACATTTGATAACACCGTGACTATAATGAAATACCAAAAATGATGTCCTCCGTACAAGATATACACGCGTGAACGTAGCTGAAGATCTATATGATTTTTAACAAGACTTTAATCAACATTTTTCAGATCTTTGTCGCTCCCATATCTCCAATCGCTCTATCTGAATTACGGTATCGGACGCTAGTCTAACGTCGAAGATCGTTTCAGCTAACGATACGTTCTTATCGACAAGAGGCGCAAACGACATGCTTCACCCCGCTGAATAAAGTATCGGCGCGTTAAAGTGGCTCTCGACTGATCGAGAGAACAACGCATGCTAATTTACGGGTGGCACGCTGACTCGCCGATAAAACGAGCCACGCAGAATCGTACGGCCGTAGTAGCATGGACGCGCGTGAATGTGTAATGAGCGGCATATATCGGGCCACGGACTTCCTCTTTCCTGTGAGTCTTCATCCCTGCGCTCTTTTTCCGTGCTGAAACGTAGCATTGGTTAAGAGATATCTACGATAATGGTGGATACAAGTAACGTCGAAGCGGGGCTACGCGATTTACCGATGCGGAGGAAATGCGAACGAACGAATGGCGGGAGGATTTCGTTGGGAAAGCGGTCCACACTAGGGGCCACTTTAATTATCGTTAATGAATTTTCCCACGATCCCAGAAAAATTGTGCTCGCCAACGTTTGTTCGTTCGACGCCATCCGATTACACGATCTTTTCAGCAAAATGTAGATTTCGGGTCTTCTACCTTTTTCGTGTCGTATTTTGGGTTTGGTAATAGACGTGTTTCGTGTGACGAGAGAGGAAAGTATAGATGAGAAGGGTAAGTTAGATTATGCGGTCTTTTGATTTGTCACATTTATTTTAATTTATTTTAACCCTTTAACAGTGCGATAAAGTGAATGATTTAACAAATAATTGTTTCAAAATTCAGGAATGGAAACAGTGGGGAAAATGGGCTCAGAGCACCTGAGTAGTTTTTTATCTATGGCTGATTTTAATGACTCTAGAAACTTTCAGCTTTGGCTATTTTAAGATCTGCAACTTACGAGTGAATTTGCCGAACTGACAATAATCGGTTTTGATGAAACTCTCATATTCGACACGAATATTTTTTTTTTTTTTTTTAATATTCATATTGCAGGATCGTAAATTATTTTCAATCTTTAAAATAATATAAACGTTTTTCAGTCAATATGTCAGAAATTATTAGTTATACAGTCCGATATGCTGTCTTCTCTTTTCTTTTTCTTTTTTTTTTTTTCGTAAAGTAAAATAATTTTCGTAAGGGTGAAAAGTTGAAATATGAGGAGAAATTCAGAATGTATTTGAGTAATCGTTTTATGTACGCATTTTGCACGGCCAACAGAGGATCCACCCTTCATCCACCTAACGATGAATTGGTACATAATTAATGAAGGGATTTGCATCGATCGATGCTCCAAGTTGATGGTTCGGTAATTATTTCGGTGGTATAACGAGGAAATTCGTTTAGTTGTTGTAGAGTTTGAGATATGCTGTGATTGCTAGTAAATGTTGTTCAGGTGAGTTGTGGAATATGAATGACGCGTTCGACGTTTGATTTCGTATTGGAAAACAATGCTTGACTTTGTTTGTTACGAGTTAACAAAGAGATTATTTTTCGAAAATGTTTGATCCTGAAAATACAGGGCGAAAAATTACTCTGAATTGTTGCATATTCTAAAACTCATTAGAACACCGAAACAAAAAGATTCAAACTTTTTAAATCCATTTCATTAAAATCTAAAGATGTAGATACTGTATAATAGAAATTATTAGTCGACAGAACTTTGGAGGATTTCCTCGCCACTTTAGCAGTACTTTAATAATTTATTGCTTATCGAGTTGGAAACTTCGAACTTAAAAAACCAATTAAAGTTTAGTAGAAAAAGATAATATTTCATACAATCGATATAATTTTATTCCATACTGTTAATCACTATTTTCTACGTTGTCAGTAAATAAAATTATTTAAATTGATAGATCTGCAATTGTTGTGTTAAAAATGTTGCAAAGATGAAAAGAAATTTGTATAATAACGATATTACAAGAACGATAAAAGTTTAGAGAATTGGAATGCGATTTATTTAATACGATATCTGAGGTATCTCGCTTCGTGAGTGACTAAAACCACGAATTTAATTTAATTTAATTTAATTACCACCAACCAATTCCTAAGTAAGACGTTTGTCTACCTACTCGTATGTATCGAAAAGATACTATGTTATTGATTCACAGGGCGTCAGCAGTAGTATTTTATTGGAAGTCATTGACCAGGCAAAAGTTTCGCCGCGGAGTGTAGGTCAGATGTTTCACCGTTCATTCATGAAACTTTGATCATATCGTAACAATGTAAATCCTGGAGGAACATTAAAGAAACGAACATGCAGAGATAGCGTAAGAACGTATTAAGAAATAAAAATGCTTTTAAACGTGGAAGGAAATATTTATTGAAACGGATTCATTGGTTTAAAATAATTACAGATTTAATTATAGTGAGAGATCGCGCACAAATACGTTACCAATAAGAAAATCCCCCCAGAAGTGTAAATTTTACGAATCTTTTTCTGCAACTGAGTCACTTCAACTTTTTCAAACTTTAAATTTCTCTATAAAAATTACGTGTAAATAGTTATTATATGAAATTCGAATACTTTTAAATATGTAGCAATATTCGCATTTATACAATTATTAATGTAACTATTAATTTATGCCGCTACTACTAATTTTAATATTAATATCAATTTGAAATAAAAGTTGAAATATTTATTCCAAGAAAGATGCATCCTAATAGTAATTTGTAGTCCACTTTACTACTTCAGACCCAATAAACGACTGTTTGCCAGTTTATACGGAACCGCTGAAACTTCCTAATCAATTTCGTAGCTAGGCTTTTTTTATATCTCTGGCGGCGGTAGTGCGAGGTTAGTCAAATATAATCTTCGTAAAATCGTTGTTAGTTCGCGGACTTCGTAAAACTCGTCATATAAAGCCTGTTAAAAAAGTTGGCGGTAACGATGTAAGTTAAAAGTGATCACGATACACAGTTTCCTGATGGGAAATTTACGAGTACTACATTTACCTGAGTTAAAAAAGGCAGAAACTGATTCGTATTATAAAAATCATAAATTTTCATAGGCTTGAAATAAGAGGAAAAGAATGGAGAGAAGCAGTGTAACTGGACCTTTAAAAGTCAGCAATTTTGCAAATATATTTTAATTTATCGCACTGCGAAATTTGTAGGAATTTGCAGAAATTTGCACGTTAATGCGCGTCACAGGATTACATTTCGCACGAAAGTGAAATAGTTGCTCTCATATATTTTAGCTGTCCCTGTTGCGAAAAATATCGTATATTATAACTCGTTAATTGTACGATTTTTATAAAAATAAGCCCGTATAATCGACTAGAACATCGCTGGTTGCGAATAGCCATTGATCTAGAAAACAAGATGAATTTTTGTTTAAAGTACTCATTTGGTGATTCATTTCGAAGGGTAATATAAAATTTTATAGTACTCTTTCATGTGTTTTATGTATTTATATGTTATTAAGTTTTATCACACTTTTGTGTATCTTATAATACACTAGGATTCCATTTATCTGAATTTGTCGAGAGGCAAACAGTTCATATAACACGCACACAATGGGAGAATTCAAATAATAAGAGATTATTGATTCTCACTATTTATGATTTTTCGTATATAATAAAAGTTCACATATATTTGTTCAGATAAGTTAGATTCAATATTGGTAAACCAAAGTTTTATTCCGGCAAATAGAATCTCTAATACCTTTATTTAAAAAGTAAATAATTAGATATACAGGTAATTTTCCTAACTTCTTTCTTTCATCAAACAATCGATGCATATGAATTTGAGACAATCGAATATGAATTTTCTATCTATAAAATGAAATATATTCTTCAGTGTCTAGGATAGCGCAAGTATTCTATATATTGAGTAAAAATTTTTGACTTGTAAGATTTATCACTTGTATGATACAATTCTATTCAGTGACTCGTGAAATCTTGTTCTCCGATGCAATCCATTTTATTGAGTCGTAAACTTTCTTCTCCTCGCGCAGCCCTTTTTAGTGAGTTTTAAAATCTTTATTCTCGGATTCGCATTGGTCGCAGCTAAAAATATTTGCCATGCCTATCTTCGCCAAAATATTCGACACGTTTGTCATTTTCGCTTTCATAAACCTAATTTTATATGAAAATGTTACAATTAAAGTTATACTGCACAATTTCGTCAGTATTTTTCAAATTCACCAGTTATGAAATTAATGGGGAAATGATCGGTGGAAAAAAGAATTTTAATACACAACGTTACAACGTACTGGAATACCGTAAACATTTAAAAAAAAATTACAGCATAACTTTTTATCGTGTGAATATGTTTCATAATTTATGGATTCATAGTTTTAATAAATATTTAATTAAACGTATATCTCATTAAACTTCATATCATGTGTTGCATTTCAAATTATAGCTAATTCTTAACGTTATAATCGTAAACCAGTGCCTGCTACTAATTTCCTTGCATTTTTGCAAAAGAAGGGTCGAGATAAAAGGATTTTCTCTCAACCTAAATACATTAAGAGAATAATTAACTTATAATTAGTAATTAGTATGTAGTAGGTAGTCTTTTTAGCTGCCAGTTAAATTGATATCACGTTGGAAACATTTCTACATTTCCCCCTTTCTTCAGAGTAACCATATAAAATCTTAATTTTATATAACATACATCAATAAAGATGGAAGAAGATACGTAAATATGAATTATAGTTACATGATCGTAATTCGTATCCATTCGCCATTCATTATTCATAATTATGCATTCACATTTAATTAATCACAATTATTTCACTACTCTCTGCAGTGAATTCTAAGTACAAACATAAATTGTTCATATTTCATTACACATAGGTACTATATCGACTGTAGCTTAATTGTATGTTCGCAATGAATTATGCGTGCAATTTCGCCACGGAATAATATAATATATATATTTATTGTAATTCTATTCCCTAGGAGGCTATAGGTTGGCACTTGTTAAGTTAAAAACTCTCCAATCACTCATCCCTCCACATCGCAATCATATCGCACTCTTTAACGAAATTATATATACCGTGTACAATAATTTTGCCAATTAATAACTCTGCTATTCTTCGTCTGAACCACGCCAAAGACATTTTATAAAGTAAAGCTGGGTATACAAAGATATCGTAAAAAATTATTCAGAACTCTAAAAATTACCGTGAAGAAATTGTGCACGTATAAACTTGCTGCTCCACTCGATTCGAAGAAATTTTCAATTTCCCTACAATTTCCCCGAAATTGCGGCTCACGCGATATTTCGTTCTCGTGGCCTATTTTCACGGGCGAAGAAAGATCGGTTTCAATCTCTAAAGAGTCAGAGAAAATCGGAAAGAATGCCATTTCCTCGGGGCGAATCGACCGACGAATATCTCTTCTCGCACCGATTTTGATAACGCTTCCGCGATGCAAATCTCGAATAAAGGTGAAAAGGTCCGATACATCAAGGCCGCATCTCCCAACGAAACGTATCGCACGAATACGTAAAGCATCCGGCGTATATATCTTAAAGGGATTTCACGTGTCGGAGATGATCGATGATTGTGTTTCCACCTTGTATCGCGGATCGATGGTTCGCGATCGATGCCAGCGAAACGGAAAGTCGTACAGCATCTTGGCACAGACTGGCTCATATTTCGCGAGTTACTCGAAATGATATTGCACCATTCGCCTCTGCTGCGAGAATCGCTCTATGATCTTTGAACTCTGACCTGGTATGTGTGTGTACGTGTACTGTGTATACGGGGTGTTCAAGTAATCGTGGTAGTATCGGTAAAGGATCGATTGTACGACGATTCTAACAAACACATCGAAAACGTAGAATAAAATTTCTTCATTCATTCGATTCGTTTTCGGTAAAATCGAATTTTTGTGTAGTCTACGTGAACTTGATCGATTATCGACTGTTGAGGACGAGGGTGTTCTACGTGAAGAAATGGGTACAAAGTGTAGAAGAAAATTTCTCGTTCGCAGCTTTGTTGTTTAGAAGACTCGAGCATGTTCACTCGATAAATTTTCAAATTCAGAATTTTTTTCGAAAATCGTGACGCCACAAATTGAAATGCACAGATTAGAATCACGAAGACTATTTCCTACAATTTTTCTTAGAATTTGCAATTATTCACGCTGTCTCGTTATCGATAAATAAATATATAATTAATGCAAGTGCAACTTGACTATGATATTTAGATACGTACGATTTCCTGTAAAATTTATCCAATAATTAGCTATTGATGCTCAATTTTTCATCCAATAATTCTTAAGTAAAGATTGAAATATTTAAATGCGAAAAATACGCGAATATTTCGACGTAGAATAGACTATGAAAAATGTATGCTTCGCCACGTTGTTTAATCGTTTCTCGTTTTTAATTCAAACAGCAGTGGGTAATTTATATCCGCTAGAATATTTATTATTATTCGCCAAAACGAGAGTCAACTACACCACCTCGGTGCAATTCATTTTTCAAAGAGTTTTCAATTATACATAGAAACGCGTGCACCGCATTTATGGCAAATGTGATTATTATTTAAACAGGAATTCCCGGTAATATGATGACACCCGTGTTGTCCGTCATATTAGTAAAAAAATGTATTGATATTCAAAATGACGGAGCTTTGTCGATGATTTCCGTTTTAGAATATCTCCTCGTATTCATGTTCCTATGAGGACATTAAAATAAAAATTGAAAAACATTTCAATGCAGATATTGAAAAATATCTTGGAACGAAAGCAAAAACGCGAAACCAGTACTATCAATTTTCATTTAGAACTTTTTACCGTTTTGAAACCTCAATAAGGATATCAGAACGAAAGCTTAAAAACAAATCTCGATCCAGATATTGGAAAAATCTGAAAACGGAACTAAAAACGAAAAACCTACAGCTCTAGTTTCGAAATCCCTTCTCGTTTCCAAATCTATAGAAAGATTTTATAATAAAAGCAAGGAAGGAGACCTGCGTAAAAATATACAAAATACCTCTGAATGAAAATAAAGTTAGAAATGTTGCTTTCAAGCTGCATTTACAATTTCTCTTATGGTTTTTGAAATATCATTAAAAATATTAACGAAAGTTTAAGATTTCCGCCAAAATTTTCGAAATGTCTCTGAATAAAACCACAAATTTCAATTTTCTCCTAGATCGTCTTATAATTCTGGAAAAAAAACTTATTCGAATAAAACGTGTCAAAAGTTACCCCAATAGACGTATTAAACCGAAAATTTGCAAAGAAACCACCGCGAAGCTACAGAAAATATCGGCGATTGAACGAATAATCTAATTCATTCGTGTTTTACCGGTGTCAAAATACTCTGGTAGAAATATTTCGAAAGGAAGTAGCGACAAACGGACTGTTCCTTTATTATTTTTAACTCGTTAATTAATTCGCAAAGGACCCCACGAAGCAAACACAGTTTGTACGCGTAAAAAGACTTGTCGGACGAATTGGCTATTGTTGCCACGAACATAGGAAATTCGTCGCTCGTGTCGTGAAATAGAAGCGCAGATTTGTACGGGTAAAGTCGGATTATAACTCGACTTTCGCGAAATCCACTGTCACCGAAGTTCTCGCCAACGATGTTGGCGCGCATCGTAAACGCGATGGAAGCCGTGTCCTTTAAATTTTCGGGATGTGTGCATTTAACGTAACTCCGATGTCGGCGCACATAAAATCTCTGATTTATTAGAGAAACGTGGAAACATTTTAATGACATGCAAACGTTACGCAATTTCTTTTAGTCGCATCTGACGCCTGCACTGTGTAATAATTAGACGCGAGATTACCGTCGTTTAGGATAATTTGAATTTTGCCACGTTTACCTCCAGGTAATGCTTAAAAAATAGAAAAAGAATTAATTAAATGCGTTTTTTTTTTTGGTATACGAGAAACTGGTTCAACTCTTTTAATGCGATTCATTTTTGAGTAATTTCACTCGCGACAAATTCGTTTCTCATTCGAAACGTGTATTAATTATTTTAAATATTTTTTTATTATGAAACGTATTTTCCCTTGTAAGAATTCAATTTTTTAATCGAAGTTAATTAAAAGTCGAAGCTCGAACATATACGAAAAGGTAGCTGGATTATTGAATGTTACTGAAAGGGAAGAAATCAAGTCGTATTATGCAAATGATTGCTCCTCGTTTCTTGTTTGACCAACTTCAGCCATTATAGTACGAATACAAAGCGAGAAGGTAAGGGAATGAAGATATCATTCTTTTTTTGTCGTTCGATCAAATGAACGCTAAAAGAATGCTAAAAGTAAATTTAGCTGAGACCCCTACCATCGTACCAACTCATGTTCATCCACGAACGTGAGTGTCCCTTTCGAGTAGCATATAAAGAAACAATAGAAACAACGAGTGGAGCATAAAAACGTTTAAGAGCTGACGATCTCGATCCACTTTGTTAGAAGAGGCAACAGGAAGGATCGATTTACGAGGGGTGGCTAAGGGGCCACGAGAACCTAATCAACGAGACAGGTACACAAGTGTAGATAAGTGATCAAAGTGATAGCACAGCCCATGTCGATCATTTAAACAGAATGGATATGTGTCTCTTGGAGAATAGCAACATTACAAGTACGAGGTAGTTGCGCTTAACGATGCAAGTTCATCGAATACATCGTCTTATTAATCTCTAAAGTGAAATATCTAGAAACACGTGTTTCCCTTGTTTCATTAACAAAAATGTGAATAAGGTTTCCATTTCGTCAAAAGCTTTCTTCATTCTAAGCATAAAATTTATTAAAATATCTCATTGTCCTTTTTTTTTCGTTTGAAAAAAGGGATGAAAATAACGAATAGGTGTTAAAAATGATAGTTTGAAATTCCTGTCTCTTATATTGATAGTAAATTTTATAATGCAATAAAGCTGTAGTAAAGGAATTTTTGTACTGTCATACTGCAATAAATTTCATAGTCAGTAAATTTTTTAGTGACAGGAGCATTGTATGTGATTCTTTTTATCGCTACATTTAATGGCACTTTGTTATTTTATACTCGTTTTGTGGTAGTTTAACCCTTTCATCCCTGGAATTCTTCTGCAGCTTTGAACAAAATTTTCGATGTAATACGGTTCAGAAATCAATCGAATAGAAATGAAAAATATTTTTAAAGACATCGATTAATATAAATATCAATACAAATATTGTAGAATTATTAATTATATATTTTACTTCAATTAATACAAAAATATATAGTCTTTAGTGAAATGAATTTCTCCGATTCAAAAACGGCGGAATATCGATACGAATTCATCGTAAATCGAGAGACGAAATAGTGCAACTTTTTCAATTTCGAATTATCGAAGCTTACGACAATCCCTACCCCCTCCATACCTTCGTTCGAATAGACTTCACTCCTTATTCAGAATAAATTGCAAAAATCTGGTAATAAATTTTGAATGGTTTCATTTCGCAAGAGCAAGTATGCTATAAAAGTCTTCTCCACGGTACTCATGCAAACTTTATTAAAGTTAGGATTAATGCTTAATGCGAGCTCTGTCAAACAGCTTTTGCTATCTACTTGATTAAACTTAACATTTGATAAAAGCTGCCGTGACTTTTACATCTGGAAATATCACAAAATTCATTTCATATTTCTTTCGGGTGAAAATCGCTGTTATTAAATAATTTCAAACGCTGTGCATTTATTAAAATGCGAAGCGCCATAGGAGAGCAATAAGTCACATTTTTTCATGTCTCACAGAGAACAAATTTTAAAATTCAGTATGTTGTCAAACAACTTCATATTACCAATTTTGTTCTCCCTTTGTTTCACCAAGAACCGACTTTCATCACTTCTACCAATAAAAAATCGTGAAACTTGCATCCTACGTTAATCATACGCTGTCTACCAAGAATCAACGTTGATAAAACAAAATTTCCCTTCAAAAGCACAAAAACGACAACTACCTACATATACTGCAGGCATTGAATTAATTAATTAATTAGTTAATATCCCTTACAAAGAACTTGGAATCCTGCGCCTGGAGGCACAACATGTCTAACTCTCTGTCCCTAATTGGATCCTAGTTTAAGTTTCTGAGGCTACTTCATCCTGTTTGAAGAGACAGGAAGAATAAACAAGGGATGCAAGGGAAGAACGGAGACTAAATGGAGAATGTCGTATTTCTACTTTGAAGATCTCGGATGCGATAAGCTGCCGCTTCGCACCTGAGAGCATCTCGCAAGAATATGTTGGGATCATAGTTGGCCATAGCACGGTGTATGTATCACGAAAATAATATTCGTCTTTTTAAAAGAAAAATATCTCCAATGGAGCGGTGGAAGCAGGGGGTAATTTTTACGTCAAAAGCCTTTTAATATTCGACTTCTTCAAGATTTTAAGAGAGCATTGATAAATTATCAATGTTTTGATAAATCGATCAAAAGTTTGGAATCATTGTGCGTTGTGTAGAATATAAGAAAATATCTTAGAAATTTCTTTCGTAAAGATCTTTTGGAACGTAGAAGATTACTATTCCATATTTGTAGCATTAATATGGAACAAATGAGAGAATTGAAGTTAAGTTTTCAGACTAAACTTTAAAACAATATTTTGAGTTCTGAATTATAGTTACGTTACACAGTAAAATTTGCACTCTCAATAATAATCGAGAGTGTAACGTAGAGATTTGTAATACATGGAATATTTAATATTATGAATTTTGGAAATCACGAGTTGAATTGCTTCATCAAATTCGCTGTATTGGATGAAGCTTATTAAGATAGCACTGATGAAGCCTTGATAATAAATTGATATTCCAGTCAATTAACAATCGCTGTATTCGTCACTGATGGTTCACGATATCATATGGCAAATGTAAATTTTACCAAAAGTTACGGGTGACAGATATTTATATATTTTTAAAAATATATTACCCTGGAAAAAATTCTATTTTACAGAATTCTATATTGTTTTGTATTATAATATTATATAAAATTCTATATTCAGTGAATTGATACGTCAAGTCCAACACGTTTTAAATAATCAATTAAAGAATCAACCATTTAGTTTACTTAATTTTCTGCAAACTTCATTAACATTGAGGCATTAAATAATCTAAAGAAATAATACCATAAGTTATTACTTTCTGTTCCTCTAAGTTCCTCAATATGACGGAACATGATTTAAGGCACGGTATACTTCGTGAATTATAGCGAAAATAATGGACACCTTGTCTCGAAGATATTTTAACGAATTTATGAAGCAACGCCAGCTCTTTATGCTAAAACGAGCAAGAGATTAGAAGATGAAAGAAACAATGCGAGAAGAAAATTGGAAGGAAACGAAGGAAAGTTTTCTCATTTTTCTCTCGTAGCATACCGTAAATGCTGACAATCAACGTTTAGAGAAATTGATTGCCCATCGCATTTGAGATTAACCTTAATTAATTATGAATTAACGTTGGCAGTGAACGGCAATTAACTATAGATGTCTCCTGTTATTAAATTACGTCTAATCGCGAACTGCGTTCATTGGGAAAACAATTCGCCAGATAATTTAGTGAAAGATGAAATAATGGTACGTTTGTTAGTAACGTTTCCTACGTACAAAATGCAACGTTCGATGTATCATTGAAATTCGTTATGGACAATAGAATTTATAAATTTGATTGTATTTAATCAATGATTTCGTATTTACAATGTGCTAGAAAAGTGTTCTAATATTCAGTATGAAACGGTAATTGAGGTTTTTTCCTACAACAGAATTGTTTTAAACAGAATATCAAAGTTTATTAATACATATTATCATTATAGTCAACATACAACATAGTAGATGAATATTTTCGTTTATCGAGAAGAGTGACACATAACGATAATCAGCGATATGATGATATTTACAAAAATTAGTTCTCAATCGTATCTGTAATTCCTCTAACAAATCGACCATAGTATAAAATTTATAAATATCAGTTCAAATAGTTTCGAAAAGGTTATGGCTCCCATACGTGTTAATGTCAAAGAGAAAGCTCGTTTTACGACAATCGTAAAATAAAACAGTCACCCTTACACGAGGAATTTTTCATGTATATGATGTAATTTGAATATTTCACGAGCAGTGAATGACGATCGTTCCTTCCTTTTACATGCAAGAGATACAAACAATGCATTTTCACGGTTACAAAACTGAGTAACAATCGTATTAGACGTTGAATATTTTTTGTGCCAGATAAGGTTTACTGAGTTGTCTCATTTCGTGATTAAATAATCGTGAGTCCTTGGGAGCACGGTCCGTTTAATCCTTTAGGAGCCCTGTCTCTTCACACACGTCGCGAACGCAATTAGATTTTGCTGGCAATGCCGGGCTTGCTATATCAGCGAAGAGAATTACATAAAATTTCCACGGTCACGTAAACGAATCGTTTTATTCCAGCGCCTACCGACTCATGAATATTCCATAGATCTCATTATTTACGTGTATTAAATATTTATAAATTCTTATGCCGTAGCAAATCAT
Source organism: Bombus pyrosoma (assembly GCF_014825855.1). NCBI lineage: Eukaryota > Metazoa > Arthropoda > Insecta > Hymenoptera > Apidae > Bombus > Bombus pyrosoma. Next base: position 12,148,980 of record NC_057773.1, on the reverse strand, counting down.
GTAAAAAATTTCTCCAATTTTTGTTCGTGTAAGATAAGAAATGGTAGAATAGCACTGATAACATAAAATATATTTGTTTACATTAAAATTTGGCTACTTTGTAAATAACGATAAAATTGTACGCAGAAATTGTGGGTAAATTCTGTAATAAAAATTGATCATTGTATCTTCATAAAATTGTTTGGAAATAATTCATAATGTACCCGATAAAGTGATTTTGATATGGATATTAATTACAACATCCCAACAATTGGAAATTAAACATAAATTTGAGTATGAAATTGGTCAACGAAAGATTAATCATTCAAAGTTCGTGTCTTTAGCTTTGTTTAAAGTCTTCGATGAAATCTCGTGGAAACTCTTCAGCCAGTGATCACAAACTTCAAAAAGACACGCGGTCAGACTAGTAACAAGTAACAAAAGTTCTTCGCAATAACAAGACGAATCACTGTACGAGAATATTTGAAAGTTGAGTCTTCGACAAATACGGATTCTTTTATGCATGCTTTATGGGACAGAGACGTATGTGGGAAACTGAAAACGCAGGAAAGTTATATTGTTCCGAGGTATCTGACCTCTGGAAAATACGATCGGGTGGTCGCTGTGCAACGAAAACGCGATTCCCTGCAACCATTTTTCTTAGTAATTTTATACGATGAGCACATCGTGTACATTGTATACATTGTGTACATTGTGTACACTGTGTACTGTGTATACAATGTCTACAGGATTTAGAGTATGTTTGGGAGATTACGGGATTATGAACTGACCAGGAATAGATTGAATTTCCTACGAAGGAATTTTACGAAGTAAATTGGCCCGGAAAGTTATTTTGAGAATAATGACACATCACCCGCGATTATCCGCTGTATATTAAAATTCTACTTTTCAAAGACCTATTTTTATTCGTGTGCTATCATTCAAAAATTATACTATGACACTACATGTTTCGTTATTGTCAGGCACACCGATTGTCGTATAAAAGTTTCTTGTTATTTCTGTTCTGTTGCGTTTTCTTTCCAATTTATATTTCTTTAACGTTTTGACACATTTCTAATTTTCCTCGGTATTCCGCAAACGTCTGTTTTATTTTGCAATAATTTTTATACTACTTGTACCCTATATATATTTCTCAAAATTCTACGATCCCATATTATATCCAATACCATAAACTGAATAGCAAGGGTGTATTAAAATAATGGTAGCAACGAACGCTGATCATTAACGTATGACATAGCCTACAACAAGGATGAAAATAAAAAGAGAGAGAGAGAGAGAGAGAGGAGAGAGTGCACGGTAGGGAACAATGCAGAAGGAAAATACAATAGCACGACGGAATGGAGGAATGCATTTTCTCCTTGTAGATGCTCGACAGCGATGTCCTACGGCGCTTGAGAGCTTTTAGAGAGATATACGCTTGCAGCTAATTCCCGGGACGATCCTTTCTAACCTATGAGGTGAATTCTTGCGGAAAATTTGAAGCTGCGCCTATGGAATTTTGAAAGCAAATCAGCGAGAACCGCGGGAGGCGTTGCTTCATCGAGCACCGATGAATGGAACTTTTAATGCGCAATCGTTGCTGCCAGAAGCGATGAATTGAAATTCTGAGATATGTGCGTATGTGTGTGTGTGTGTGTGTGTGTGTGTGTGTGTGTGTCTGTAGGAGGCGGGGAGGTTACGTACGTGTGAACGGTGTTACATCGAAGATTGCACGGTTGGGCTTGAAAGAAAGAAGCTATTTGCGCGGGGTAAGGGGAATATTAAATTGTAGATGATTGCTTTCAAACGAATCGAACCTCGAGGGTTTAATTCGAATTTTCGAATGGCTGATAAAATATTGGAATGTAAAATAATTATTCAACTGATATTCTGTCAGAAATTGCAGTACAGTGAAATTTCGTTTATTGGAATTAAATTTTAGTTTTCAGTTGAATCGAATTATCTGAACGTAAAATTCTATTATTTGAACGAAAGATCATAGCGAGGAGAATCACTGAACTCATATTCCATCAGTTGCCTGTATTTTGATTGGTTGGACATAAATGGAGTTCTGTCGTGGAAGATGTTAAGTTTTTCGAATAATTCTAGATCAAAGGCTAATAAATAAATATATAAATTGGTCCTCAGTTCTACATAGCGAGCAAATAAAATGTACGAGTAAGAAAATAATACAGTTACTATAATTAGTTTCTTTCATTCTTAAAAGAATAACATTCTTACTGATAAAATGACATTACGATAAAACGATCTATATGAATGTATTTACTAGCCTCTATTCTGTAATTTTCAACTGCTAACCTTCATTTTCATATGAAGATCTACCATAAACATAAATGATTATGCATAATATTTAAACGTGATGAGTGTTTCGACACAAACCTTACCCTGCGTTTCGCTGTGCCACGAAGAAGTATACGGACCTAAATTATAACACCCTAGAAAATCGGACAACGCTCTTCTCTTTCAACCTATTTCAGTAGATCAAAAAGAAAAAAAGAGAGTGGAATAAGATAGGAGAGTAGAGAGGGAGAAGGGTTGGCTGTGCAAATTGAAAGCAGTCGCCAGCTGTGCAAATGTCTTTTCATTAACTGTTGAAATAGGTTGGCAGATTTTCTGGAATCTCGGCCGGCGAATTATCTGTTCACGATTCGACGATCAAAGGCCGACAGCGCGGCACACGCGTGACCTGGAATTTCCGGCGACTCAAGTAAATGTAAACGGAAACCGACCCTTCTTACTGCAAATGGCGGCCTGCAAAGGGAGATACGGTCTTGATCCCCTCGTTACGTGCACCACGAAATTTGCCAACCACCTGTAATACTGGTAAGCCGTAAGAACCGCAGACACCTGCAATTATGATGTTCATTTTCGGCTGATACACCAATGCCGAAAACCAATTATACAATGCCATAGCCTCGTTCCGTTTTGTCCGTCAATTTAAAGCCTTGTACCGTTTTGTCTATTAATTTAAAACCCTGTTCCATTTTGTCCATCGATTTAAAACCTCACTCACGTTAATTCGAATGGGTTTGAATCCCTTTATTTATTTGATTATTATTTAGTTAATTTGAGATATTCTTTCCACCCTTGTTTTTATACTGCTGATCCTTTAAATTTGATTTTAACGTTGCTGCGACATCATCAGCAACGATTCGTTTACATCGAAATCGTTACGATCGATACGATTTTAATATGAATAGAAATTGCACGAGAATTTATTAAGTTCTCCTTTGAATTTAGTAGGCAAGTCAATTGGCATCAAGTAATTTCAGATATTTTACTAATACGAATCTGTTGTTTTATTTGACCGGAAATGTGCTTTCAAGTTTCGAGCAAAGTTTTGGTATTTCTACTATTGTTATTCTTGCAAGGAACAAAAATTATGTTTTGTTTTCACTCATATCTCTCATTAAGCGTTGCTTCTAATCATTAATTAATCATTAATATTAAATGACGCGAATGAAGTTTAATCGGCTGTTGTTTCTACAAAATGACCAACGTTCGATTGTTAAGCTTTTGTCCGATTATTATCAGGCAATATCTACAATCAAAATTTTCCATAGAGAGACACTGTTTTAGAGTTTGATTCCAGCCTGCGTGATATTCATATTTTTGGTATTGTTCACTGAAATTATCCGAGATCCGATGATATTGGAATTTGTATAGAGAATTTTCATAAAATACTATATAGACAACATAGATAATAGGAAATAGCATTAAATATTTCTCGGTGGAATTTTAATACGGCAATGGATAGAATGTTTGAGCATCAAAGAATAAAATGCGGTAAACATCGGTTGAAATTAATTCAACTTCACCTTTAAATAATTGAATAGAATTAGTTTGCCCTGAAATCACAGATACGACGTTTTGATTGCAATGTTCATTAATATTGTTCTATATTTACTTACTAGAATAGCTAATTAAGTGTTTACGGACGCTTCGCAGAGATTGGTATTTAAATCAAGATTCGAGACAAAAATCAAAATTCGCTGGCCACGTTCGCCATGTTTGCACATTCACAGGTCACGTTCACACATTCGCAAACAACGACCGCACGTTCGCGCGTTCATAAGCCACATTGGTATGTTTGCAAGCCACGTTTACGAACCACGTTCACAAGCAACATTGGCACGTTCGTAGGTTCGGCTCGCGAGCAACGTTCGCGCGTTTGCAGGTCTCGTTCTCATGTTCAACAGTTCAGTCTCCCTTCGGCCCTTTCTGTCGTCATATACGAGATATGTTTGACATTGTTCGAAATCATTATTTTGCAAATACTTATATATCGAGATAATTTTATAAATAAATAAACATTTAACTGGTTTCTAATATACAATAATCATTTTGTTACAAACAGTTGAAAGATATTAATAATTCGAGTGAGTTGTCAACAGTACAGCTTATAAAATTATAAAAGCTATGTGTCACGATATTGTACAAATCATTGGTAACTAGTTATTTATAAATTCTCTGAGATTCTTTTCAATTATATTTCAGTCGTTCTGTCTGGATGAAGAACATTGAAAAAATGAAAGTGACATAATTTGAATCAGAAAGACGAAAGGTTTCCGTTATCTGAAGCATATCACGATGTAACTCTAAAGGTATAATACAATAGGAAATAATTTGTACCTTCCTAGAATATTACTTTTTTGCAATGCGGCACAATGTTAATGATTATCTACATTTAAACTGCATATTTTCGTTTTTGTTAGAGTACTTCGTCATGAAAATGTCCGTCATTTTGTTCGGTTCTTCTTAATAAAGCAATAATTCATGGTAAACCGCAATTCGATGCCATTAATCGGGCACACAAACCGCCGATAAAGGGATCGACCTCTCTCTTGTCTAACTCGACGGCATAAATTTCGATTTCCCACTTTCTCCGTTACATATCGCGTGCTCGACATTGTAATCCACCACGCCGTCTGTACGTGACAACCTCTCATGCAGTCCCGACCAGACTTCATTCCAACAAATTGTCCTGTCCATGAATTAATCGTTTATCGTGTCATCGGTTCTGTTCTGGTTTGTTAGGCTACTTCTTCCACCAATAATCCCTTTATAGGTTTTATCCCCGATATTTGAGTAGAAAGGACAGATTTAACGAAGACAGCAATTGAAAGCATTCTCGGCAGTAATAGGATAATCGGAGAAATAAAAATTTCTTTTTCGCGATAATTTACTCTCTGATTCCAGCAATTAGAGAATCGAACGTAAAGTGACTAATTACGAGATTTCAATTAATGGAGAATTTGTTCCTTCGAGTGATTGTTCTTTTTGAAACAAAGGTACCCCAAGAGCTACATGAATCAACGACGTTATTGATTCGTAGGTATTCAGTAACTTCGGCGTGATTTACAAACTTTACATTTACATTTCTTTAAAATATTGTATCGTTCGAGCAGTAGTCTCGCAGTATATTCAGGAACTTGCTGGTCAGATAACGATAGAACGACGCATCGAATTGTAATAAAAGTGTCACACGATTCCTTGTATCGTTCGCTATTGGATGTGTAGTTTTTTTCAAAATTGCAATATTGCAAGTGACATTTGAGAACGAATTACATAGCTGTGGACTTATGACAGTTTACGTATAAACAAATATTATTTCTCTGTAATCTTTAATCATTTAAATTGGTTTACGTATTTGAAATAGAGGCTAGTATGTTTTATCGGTAGTTAATATATATATCGATTTCGTGTTATCTGATCAGCAATTTAATCCAACCCACTTTTTTCAATTTTTTTTCAATAACGCTGCTATGATATTTGCGAAGTGGAAATCTTTTATTCTTCCATTACACAGTTAATCTGATATATCGATTCGCACAAATTGTGAAGAAATATATTTTATTAAATATTGCAGTGAGTATACGGCGTATTTAGAAACAAAGATCATCGATGTCATTGGCATTTTGAATAATCACAGATTAAATAATAATTATTTAATTCCATCTTGTCAACTTTCGACATAATACATTTGTTGCAATGTTTGATTACGAACAGATCGCTAAATAAAATAACAACGAATATACTATAAATAATAATAATAATAACAACATAACAATAATTAACCAAACATATATTTTTACTCCCTCTTTTATCCTCTTTTCTATTTATAATTATCCTCGCGCGCATATTTCTTCCTCTTTTTCTATTTCTCTGTCTCTCTCACTGAGTGCAACCGTTGCGAAAAGACATGGACGGGGAGCTTTTGATGGTATCCCACGATAATCTCAAGCATTCTGTTCAAATACTCTTCAGTCACACCTGTCTAACACCCTACACCAAATATCCTTCAGTCGCACATCTATCGTTCTATTCCAAACACTCCTCGCTCGCTCAACAAAATCCTATCACTCTCGTGCGTTTGATTTATCGTCGTCAGTTTCACGATTTAACTTTCGTATCGAAATGTTCGACGAGAAAATCAAAGCCCGGTAGTTATTCGTTTCGAGAATAATTAAAATTTCATTGCAGTTAAAATAAAATCGAAACTCATCAAACTTTACTTCCGAATTCGCTAAATCGGGCCCGCTGTGCAAATTGATTGAACGAACATCTATCACTGGTTCGACGAACATTTACAAGTCGCGCATTGACATTGACGATATTTAGTTATCAACATGTAATTCCTCCCTTTCTCTCTATTTCTTCTTGTCAAGATGCAATTACAGATCAATTTGCGCGCAATAATCGTGTGCTCCTTTTACCATACTAGTTAAACGTCGGTCAATCGAATAATTTACCAGAGTTTCCAAGTTTCTGTCTGCCATAAATCGATACCAATCTAGCGTACGTTAACGTTAATCGAAGGCAATGTGTTGGCAGTCTAAGATGTTTAACGTTGTCCTCGTTGTTTGCAGAAAGCTGCAACTCGCTTAACCGTAGCGAAATGAAGTTTTGCAAGTTTAGCGCATAAATTGGAAGCCGTTATGTCTTCATTTATTCGAGCATTCTCTAAGAACTACTTTGTAATGCGATGGTATCTTAATAAAAAGACGTTCTCTCCGTCTTTCCTCTTTCTCTCTCGGAAAGTTGATAGATAACAAGAAGAGACGTCAAAGAGAATCTCGCGACGGACCTGTTTTTCTACGAAATCAAGAAAACTGTTCATTGGAGACTTAATTGAGAAGTCGATAACGAGATAACGGATGGAAGTTGAATTGAAGTTTGTTGATTCCTGAAATGGAGCTGTTGGCTCTATATCCCAGACGTTCTCTTATCGATCATCGTGTATTGTTTGCCGATCGTTCTTGCCCCGATCATTCTCGATTATAACTTAGTTTCGAGCGATAAAAATTAATCACTTATGACGTAAAGAAACGAAAAGGTACGGAAAAGCGAAGCGAAATACGTTCGGCGTTTCAGCGTTCGATATTTCGAAAAAGGTCCATATAGTTGTTATTTTTTATTCGAATTATTTTATTGGCACATTAAAGATTTGTGTACTATTTTATCTGTACTTTGAAGTATTGTATTTAATTACTTTTTTTAATCTTTTCTCTCCCCTTTTTTTTTTTTTTGCTTTCACCGAATGAGATAAAATTAAACAACAAATAATATTTTAACTCTGTATATTCTAATAGTATCTTATAGTACGATTAAAATGCTATAATACTATAAATACAAATATAAATTAGAACCTGTCAAAGATTTATAAGTACGTATTATCTTTTTTCAAGTTGTTTGAAATAGTACAAGATGACATCGGCTCTCTAAAATATTTCTTAGATCTTCAATTAAGTAAACCAGGTGATTAATCTTTTTTTAATAATTCTTGATTCAATTTCAGCAATGAAATCCACCATTTTCAATTCAATAAAGGTCTCTTGCCTTCAGTTCCTATCTTAGAGATTAAGATCACCGTTCTTGAACTTCTTAATTGGCACTGAAAATTCCCAACTTCGTTTTCTACGTCGATAGCCATTGTGGCTTTCGAACTCCTGTTGAATTCGTTGAAAACAAGTTACTTGTACTTACACGTTCAATATCTTTTTACCTCGATTCATTTAATACATCATCGAAACGGAGAATATTTTCCTTTCGTGGATATAACTTTATCTTTATTGTTCTTCCGAATTTTATGATTCGATATTCGTATTATTAAACAAAGAATATAATTCAAACGTCATACTGTACGAAAAATATTAAAGTTCTAATAAGAGCAGCATATATCCTGTGTAATCCTTCTCAACGAGAGTCTGCCACCAAACAGAATAAAAAGCAGTTTCTACTCCAAGGATAAACCATCCATAAATAAGGGAGTAGGATCAAGTTCGATCACGTCATGTTCCCTTTAGGATAATTCGTCGTATCTTTTAGGAAAAGCTATCACGCGACCCTCGCCTGTAGAGGCCACTAGCCTAGAAAAAGCGAGGATCAATCACAAAGTATCGATCCACTCGTATGACCTACGGGTCCGCAAAGAGCTTCACGAGTACAGCAAGGTTTCTCTTCTTTCGGGTTTTGTTCAATGATGTCGTCCTTCCTCGCAATAGTCCTCGTTCTTGCGCCAAATGCATTTTTCATTAAAAAAGAAAAAAAGATGACAATTTTGATAATACAGCAATATACCTGTAGACTTGAATTTTGAAAATTGCAACGAATAACGTATAAGGTGGATTGTTATATAAAAATTAATTTCCTATAGAGAAAATTGAGAATGTGCCTTATCACGTTTTTTTTCTGTGCAGTCTTCATATAAGTTTCGAATGGAGTCATCGGTGAGCGATTATTCTCGCGTTTTAAACTCAATTAAAATCTTAATATCGTTAATTAACAACGGTCGTATCTTACGAGATCTTCGTTTCGTCGTCTAATGACGACAGCCGTGTTTAAAGGAGTATAGCAATATAATCGGATTAGCCACATGCTGCTTCTAGACATTTCGCTGTAAACTGACTTGCCACCGTGTAAACATCATTGTAACATGCAAACCTCGTCATACGTTACGTTGTACACGCGTCAAATCGCTCGGTGAACGTCTGCTGTCGAACCACTGTCGAACTCAGTGAGGGCATTCATCACGCTAGCCACCATCGCAGTCGCAACGAATGTTCTGCTCGATTAACCGATCCAACTTAATCGCGCAACTGCAAGTCAGAGGTTGGCCGTTATAACACGCAAATTTTCCTATTGTCAACGATTTAATACGGAAGTTTTTAATGGACGTTGGTCTCGCCTGGAACGAGACTCGCAAAAGTAATAGATTTTTGGGTGATACAGGGTGGGTGCGGCTGCTCGTTATTTCAACCAGCAGCAAACAGCTTTTATTTATTGGCCCGTTTTACTTTGGTCTTGCTTCGAATCGTGCCGCATTCTTGCTTTTCCGAGTAGAACGTGCTTTACATTAAGTTGGTATATATAAAATGTCATTTTCTGGAGTCATATTTTAAATTCAGGTGTAGTTTCTTCGAAGTGTGTATAGAATCGAAACGTAATTTCAGAAAGTATTTGCACTCCATGGTGTTTATTATCAAGCTACTCATTTACTGATTAATTAGATTCGAGTATATTGGATTTTGTATCGTTTAGTAGTACTTTAGCATGACTAAAAATATTTGATAATATAAAAATGAAATATAGAATCTCATAGGAGAACACCTCGTTAGGGAATAAAGGGTATGTGTAAATATTTTCTAAATATCTGTATACGCTTTATTTAATGATTTACGATTTATAAAAGTTATCGAAATCCTTAGGATCAACAAATTCTTCTAACATTGGAATCCACGAGTACGAGATCGAAAAGAGAAATGGTACGACAAAATTTCATATTTCCATCCCTGAGGTTCTTTCGATGATCGTCTTTAATATATGAGATCCTGCGTTATCGTACGAAGATATTGGTTTCCATCTGTCCGGCAGTGTAGACGGTATTTCTATCGATATGATCCAATAATATTCGAAATAATTACATCTTTCATCTTGAAATAAATCGATCGTATAAAAGAAATATTTAATCAATTCTTACCTAAATTTCGTAAAAAAAAAAAACAACGAATATTACCACCTTAACTATTTCCCTAAGCCATAAAGATATCCCCGAGGGTAGAACGTTGCGTCTTTCATGCAACAAATCACATTTTACTAGCGACATTGAGCGCAGAAATTCCGTTAAGATAATCCGAACGTAGGAATTCATTAAGATCTCGCCTCGATAAACTGAGTAGCCGCTTATGCCGTCGGCAGAGCAAGCTCTAGCAATGTACCGGGGATCGCACATTAAAGATTTAACCTGGCAGATCCACTGCGAAGCTTTTACGATTGAAGATTTTCCTCCGCGGTCAGCTGAAAAATTTGCGAAATCGCTTTCCACAGTGCGTTTAACGAGCGGTTCGCGTGCGATGCTTCGTCGCATGCTCGTATTTCCGCTCGATCGTACGTTGATATCGCTACTGATATCGTTACACGACAAACTGTGTCAGCGTTAATGCATCTACATTAAGTCTGAGAACGTCTGAATTATTTGTTTCGCCATCTTATTCCTAACGCTAGTTAAGTAAAATATTGACACCAGTTTCAGCGGTCGTTCAAAAATGAAAGTATTAAGAACTTTATGATTTCTGTAACCTTGGTGAGTTGATACAAGGGTTGATAAAAATGATCAAATTTTTCGTTGGCAATTTTATAGGAATTCTAAACGTAGATATCTTTTGTAGAAATTCTAGAAGACTAACTTTGTATAATTAACGAAAAGGTAGAAATTTGGAGAGTTGGCTGTGACGATATCTGCATCTTACGGAGAAATAGAGAAAGTATTGCATGATATTTCGGTAAGATTCGACTAAAACATCGTCTTAAACATTTCTACTTTCTATTTATCTTATAGCTGAAATGTATAATGATAATACGCAATGATAATATGACCGATGTTGCTTTAGTGAAAGGAAAAAATACCACGTGGATTGGTATAGCCTTGAAAAAATTCATTTGCACATATCTTCCTCACGGCGCTTGAAAATCGTGTCATTAATTCTTTATTCACGACATATGTATGTTCATATAAAAACAACATAATAGTAATCGACCTCTTCCTTTCTTTCTCCTTCGTGTTTATGCCTTAGGTAATGCTTCATGCGGATTTTATATACCACTAAAAGGTTCGTAAGACACGTACGAGAGCTTTTTCGCCAGTTTCGTGTTTAAGATATGGAAATTGCTTTAGTCCCTCTAAGCGATCCACACTTTTTACATGCTTCGTTAATAAAGTCCTTTTAAAAATGTCATTATTCATAATGAATTTTATATTTACGCAAGATTTGCATTTCTTTTAGATCCATTGAATCTGCGTGAATATTTGACAATTTATAGAAAGTTTGTAAATAGTAACGAACAAACGTGCATTCTAATATAAATACATTTTTGATCTGTTTCAGAAGAAAATCATGGATCTAAGAAGACCAAGGTACGTTTTAATCTTCCTCGATGGTTCAGCATAATATTCTTCGAAAATGGTAAGTGAATCGATCAACTTTTTCATTATTCACACTTGCTGCACTTGATTCCACTAAAATCGATCAAATTCAACGTTATATTAGACAGGAACAATGAAAATCGGTGCAGTACCGTATACGCAAGTTTCGGAACAATATTGATCTTTAATAACCGATCGTTGCTTTAGTTAAAAATTTATTTACAAATATATCTCCGATTCGAGTTAGCTGTGATTTTCTTTTGTTTATCGCTTGGAATATCTTTTGAAAATTTTCCAATTATTCCTATATGCATCGTATTATTTTCACATCGATTTACGATTTGTTTTTCATAATCGTTTTTCATCGCAATTACCCCTTTACAATCAGAACCATATTCAATATTATATTCAAGGGTTGTTTGATTATAGTTATACGTTTTCGTAACTAACATATCGTTGATATATCTCCTCTATTGAATTAAGTTGTTGAACAAATGAATCTATTTTGCATGTTGAAAGTAACAGGAATAATATGAAATACACTGTCGAGTCCAATTCGATGTAGCTAATCTAACTCTTCGCTAACTCTTTTCAGCTAACAAATTCTATTTACAGTCAATGATTTACTTAATGTTTATATTGTAAACCTATACTGTAAAGCTTCACTCCTTAAAATTATTTATACTCTCCGCGTGTGTACAGTCAGTTCAGTATTCCTTTCAACAATTTTTTCAATTTTCTCTTTTCGTCAGACTTATACGATAACTGTATGCAATTAAACGTTTCTTAGAGGAATGATTTAGATACGAAAGAGTTAACACGAACTCAACATAATCGTGATTACACGCTGGGTCTTTAAATTTCCATCGTATACGTAATCATCATAATAAATCTTCCGATCGACGTTTACGATTTGCTATTCATTACTTCGCGTCGTAGATTCACGATACAGCTGCTTTGATTAAACGTCAAATTACCTTGATTGCGGCATAAATTGAGACATTAGAATCGGCGATTAATCAGAATGACTTGGTCGACACGTTTTCTCGTAGTCTCCAACCCCGCGACTTCGATTTCCTCGCCAGATTGAAACAACACGCTAGTAACTTCTCGAAGCTTGTCATTATGATTTCTTCGTTGTTAAATGTTTGAAAGTTTCGCGTAGCGTTTCATTCGAGCAACTTGAGATACCATAGTATCTTGTGTTAATTAAACGTTGAATTAAATCCAGTCTTTCCACTACTTGCATAGGGCTCGTTATTTAAATTGATTTTAATTAATACAATTATTATAAAACTGACTCGTTTATTCTGCTCTATCGCAGCCTTTTCAGACAGCACAAAGAAGACTGTACCATAGTTTTACAGATGATTTAATAACTTTTAATCATTTCTTTCTTTTCCCTTGCCCTGTTCTTCTTTCTGTATTCCCCGTTATCTCGCTTTTTTAACGCCAAATTAATTTAACGTCACGTGATATGGAAGTTATATATATATTTAGGTACATATTCATTTCCGATTTGCAGTGTATACCTGAATATGTTATAGGAGACGATGAAAATAAATGATTTTGTGCGCTTGTGTTTCTGAGTCAATAAAAGTTAGCATTAATTTAATTAGAAGCACTTGCACGTTCTCATTAATTTATTCATTGCGAAGGTAACGTATTATCATTCTGATAGGTTTGATAGTTTCAATGTTAATGTCGAAAATCACTTATTTATGAATTTTTATGTATCGGTCTTTAAATTTTAGCAAATAAGATGATTTGTGACAGGACGAAACGGAGAATATCCTAACGAACTACAATTTGTTTCCTTTAAAAAGGAAACGAAACTTTGATTGTAAAACATTAAACGAGGAACAGAGCGCTCTATTTAAATCGTAAAAACGATTCTTCCATCAAAATATATAAGAAATATATAAAAAACAACGTTTGACGATATTTCATGCCAGGAAATGCGGCAAACGCAAACGTTATCGGTGCGCTCAGCAGATTTCTAAAAGTCCATATGACGCTCCCGATCTATTGCCCTTAACATGCCATTAAAGTCGGACGTGATTTCCATTTCGATGCAAATCGCGTAATTACAGCCGATGATGAATGACGACGACAGAGTATCGAGCCGCGGCAACGAGCCGAAGCATTCCAATGGCCGGGAGCCACTTATAATTCTCGAAAGGGGACAAAACGAATAGCGATCACGATTGTCCTTAACACACTTTCACGTACACCTTTTTATTTATTCTTTTATCACGTTCCGTCACGATTGAACCCTCCACTCGGTTTCTTCACCTTTAAGTTTTTCATTAATCTTCCTCCGCTGGCTCTCGCCGCTCTCGATGCACCACTGATCCACATATTTCCCGATTACGACGATGAACGCGGGTTTTGTTCCATCGTACACCTACATAGATACACGTTGTTCCTCGATTTTCACTCTGACACACGCTGCTAGATGATAATTAGAACCAGAGTTCGATTACGTCGCAATTCCGAATAAATTCCACGGGAACTATGATCGTACCTTCGATCCTTTCCGTTAGGGTTTGTGTGTCAGGCGTAATTCACGACGTGACAGTGACTATTATGGTGTTTTTCAAAGAAATTTGGAATTGATTTTCAATAACGGTTTTAGGATATTCTTTTAAGCCTCTCTCTAGTTCTCATATTTTTCCCCATCAGATTGTACTATTAGATACGGTTTACGATAAAACAGTGACGTGCTATTTCTGACAATTACAATTTAGCATTGGATTTATCAGTAAAGGTGTTACGTCTGGCGACACTTTACCTAGACCAGGCCACACACCGCGGACACGATGGCAACCAGATTTCCGCACATCCTTACCTATCCTCGATAGTCTTAAGGACCTATCATAAATCTCACGCAGTTTCTAGCTAAGGACCTTCAGACCGAACAAACATCTCTTTACTCAATCGTTTCTAAAGTTTATTGTTTACTGCAGGAAAGTTAATTTTTCGATACTTCACACTAGCAACTGTCTATCGAGGGCGGCTAAGACCCTTCCTAGTCCACCAACCTTCTTTTATCCAATCAGAAGCAATGTCTACTGCCCTCACTTTCCTAACTAAAATTGTCATCAACGAATCCGATGGTCCCACGCGTTAGACCCACCCATCGCAAGCTTCCTCCGCTGCATCATCTTCACAGAAAGTCAGTCTTTATGCATTCTTTAAACCGTCATCATCTAAGCATACGTCGTGTACTACATGTTGTAACTTTGGCTATCAATCGAAACTCGATTATACCTTATCAATTTATATCTCTTTAGTCAATAAGTTGTTGGAATAAACATTAATTTATATGTGTTAAATCAGTGCAAACTCATTTGAACCGCCCCTATTATCGTAATAGAAATAAAAGGATCGATCATTTCGTGGCGTTCATTATCTAATCGTAACGGGAATTTACGACTCCCGTTGACGTGTTTTCTCGCGATCGCGTCTCTCCGCGAATGGTCGAATAAACAAAAGATATTAGGATAACATTTTTTTTTAAATTCTAAGGTTTTAAGCAATTTTAAGACAGAGTTCCTTTAAAAGTTTGACATTTTAATAAAATGGCCGTTAATCGAGGGGTATCACAAACTTCGATCGTTGTGAAAGAAACTGCGGTCACAATCCGGATCGTTTGATATTCTTTTTCAGATATCGTTGTAATGAATCCGTGCCGATATTCTGTAGTATAATATTTATAAAAAGTGTTTATAATTGTGTCTACAATATTAGAAAACAGGACTCTAGGATATAAATTGGTCTAAAAAAATTGCAGATAGAATGCGTTATCGCAATGTTGGCACTTACTGTGTTAAAAAAGAGAAGGGGAAAGGGAAAAACATAAAAAGAAGACAGAGGAGAGTAAAATTTGCTGGCCAGCATAATCCGTGGACGGATGAATCCGACGAATTTCAATTCTCCACTTTTATCAGCGCGTTTCACGTACGATGCAGAGGGTAATCCAGCGACCACCTGTGTACGCTGCTGGTGCAGCGGGTCATCCGATGTCGACTACCAATACGGACTGTCAAAACAGGAGGGTCGTGCTCGCCCCGAGGCTTCGAACCCCAATTACGGCTAATCAGTTTCGTCGATGACATCTTTGAGCCGTGCACGGCTTTAATTAGGAACACGGATGTCGCTTTTTGTTCTCGATTATTGGGATCGACGAATCGGTACGAGCCCGTCCTGCAAGATACACGTGAAATCTCTACGAGCAACGATTTCGCGAATCTACAGGGAATTTTGAATCTACAGAGGTGCAATTCGCCCATAATCTCGTCCACCGGAAGTCACCGGACTTGTCCTTATTTTGAACAAAATAATTGCTAGAATTTAAATAAATCTTATTAACTTTTGAATTGATTCCGTTGTTTATTAATTAGAATACTGCGGCTTTTTTTACAAATTTATATTTTCGATAACACAATACAGAAGATAGAAGCTTGGTTGAAAATTGTTTTCCCTTCTTGTTAAGTATTCTGGAAAGCACTGCACTTTGGATTGTATTTCTTCATACTACGCGCACTCTGTATAATTTTGCAATTTCCTGTAAATGGGATAAAAATCCATAATCAAACCATAGATTACTCAGTTGCATTAGAATCTGCGCGATTTTATGCCATGAAACGATTCATATTGTGAAACGAAGTTGGCGTTCGCGTCAAATGTTAATATTTGTATAATGTCAAAGGTACGGATATTCTACACTCTGCTTCAAGTATCCGGTGACTTATGGACATGGCAGTATACATACATCGAGAATATCTCGATGGGTGTAAACGTTTATTCGATAATAATTGTCCAGACACAGTTCGATCGTGTAGATTCCCTATGCAAATGAGCCATTTTGCATGAACGTTTTGGGAGCCACTTGAATACGATTGCGGCTACCCCGATCTACCGATACGCGGCTTTACAAGTTTGTTATAAACGCAGTATTCGTTATTTGCTGCCTCGTCCCGTGACAGTGTACTGAGACTAATTTTAGATTATCTTGATTATTTATCGTGTATTTCTGTTTTATTCGATCGATAGAAATGGTAAAAAATTTGAGTTTGATGTATTAGGTGCAGGAAGAAATTCTGTGCTTTTGGTTTAATATTTTATAGTATAATTCTGCAATTTAGAATGAGCGAATTTATATGCCTTATTAGGTTTTGTGATAAATAATTGCAATGAAATTTAATAATATTTAACGAAGTCATATAATAACGTAACGAACTTAATTCTATGAGAATGAATAGACAAACAGGATTAACGTTAAAAATGTTTAAAGATATAAAAATGGATCGTGAAATAGTTTATTTCGTGCATGTAGTAGTTGGTGTGGAGTGCTACATAAAACGTCAAACCTGAATTATTCAAACTACATCAGCTGAAAGTTTTAGATGATCCTCATTTCAGAAATATTTACCACTTTCATTAAAGTTCTAGAGTAAAAGTGCATTGTGAAATATTTAACAGCAATATTTGTTCCGCCAAACAGCGATAAACTTTGTTACCGGACATATTAACATTTCATACCGCTATGCTTCGTGTTTTCACTAACATTTCCTTTTAAAATTATGATATCAGATATCCTAGTTTAGGAACAACTGTATAAAACTAAATACTATATATAACAACTATATGCAACTAAAAGGAAACAACTATATAATCCAATAAACATATAATTAAATGAAAATTTCACATATTGTATATTCAGTTATAATGAATTTTATATGTATGTATGTAAATTCCAATCGCCTTAAAATCATTAAACATACGAGGAAGAGAGATGGATGAAAAGTTAAAATATGAAATTATGTCACAAAATACTTCAAAGTATATCGCACACCTTTACCATTGAATAATACTATCAATTGTACAATCCACGATTGAAATTCCATCGAAAAATCATTGAGAAATATTATTCAACGAAATCGAATAATAAATCAATAAAAGTACGACGAATTTTCTATATCTGATCGCACTAAGAACGCTTCAAATTCGAACCCCCTGAAACGAATATGATTGCACACAATCCAGGTTCCTCGAGTTAAATTTTGTAAATGTCTATGTAAATTTTCCACCATTTACTTTCCATCATTACGAATATGATCGAAGCTTCGTCGAAAAATTATTCATCGCATTATCATTAACAATATCATTGGAACTATAGGACAACATCAGGTTTGAGTATTTCATTGCACCAAGCACATCTCGAAACCCGTTCTCTTGAAAGAAATATGGTTACGCACAACACAGGCTCATCAAGTTTAAACAAATTTCTCATAAAGAAACTTTTAACTTATCTGTATGCTCAGGAAGCGTACAAATTCACGCCCAAATAACCCAATACCATTTTTACCCGCAAATAACCATCGAGCAATATGGTTAGGCGTAATCGAAATCGGATATTCCTCGATAAACTACACCGTTGGTCGTAATCGATACGATCTAATGAATCGTGAAATCGTCATAATCGAGACGATGGTTAATGAAACGAAGCTGAGAAAAGTATTCGTAAGTCGATACCACTAAACCTTAGGGTAGTTAATCGAACGCGGTGATGTTTGTAGGGGTGATTTCGTGGCCGCGTAAACAAGAACTTTCTCACCCTCGTTCGAGCAGGCACGCGAGCATGATATCGAGAGTCTAGCATCGAGTGCCAGTCGCGAAGAAGAACGTTTCGTTAAACTCGTCGTTCGAGCCAGGTCTAAAGGTTTAGATATATAACTTTGGAACAACGTTCCAACGTTAAGTCACCGATTATATAATATATTTGTCCGTTTGGTTGAATCGTACAAATTCTTTGCCACGTCGAAGGAAATTCAATTGCAGGGTTTTTCATTCGATCCCTTTGAATCGCGTCGTTTCAACCTTTCAGAGACGTTAAAATGGAAAGGTTCTTTTGGCCGACACCTCGGTGTCATTTAATTCTCTCGAAGCACGGTGAAAGGAAAATTCTTAGCATCTCGTGAATGTACAAAAGAAGCGTCGAGCTTCCGCTACCGGTTAACGCGAAGAAAAAGAGAGGACGAAGAAAATATGGCGAACGAAGAAGCACGTTCAGTCCCTCGAACGCTTAACATCGTTGATTAACATCCAAATGAAAGCCTTCAATTCTGAAACCGCGGCGGAAGCCGTTACATAACGAGCTTTAAGATGCGCAGGAGCAAAGTTCATTGAAATGCTGATGATCTTCAGCCATCCGACGCGTTCGGAAAGCTAAACGGCGACGAAACTTGCAGAAGTCAAAGAGCGCTCAGGGACGCCATGATTAATTATAGACGAACGCGTCGAGGTTGGCTTTATGGTATTCGAACCTCCAAGTGCCGAAGAACAAATCCGATGATCGAAAGGAACAGCAAGTTCGAGTAAGCTTCCCTTATCTCCTTATCGTTCTTTTAAGAGAAGTCAGCTGGTTCTTATCGTGCAAAAATCTGTGGAAACCGGCTAGTCTTCCGGTTGCAGCTCAAGAAAGATTCCAAGACTTTCATTCGGAACTGAAGAAGTTTCCGCGAACTCCTATAAATTTTGATGCCTCCCTCAGATGGGCCGAACTATTCTTGCTGCTCTTACCGTGAAACTCTCCCAAGATTACTCTCCTTTTTTGTCGCTGTTTCGCGGTATGATTCGGCTCGTTCGTTGAACGAGCAGGAGCGAAACTTTGAGCCGGAATATTACGAGGAATATCACGTCGAACTGTATGTCGGGGTTCTCTCTTGTAGAACTTACCAGGCCACGTTTCGTACGCGAGCGAGCCGATCGATTTTCGTTATGAGGGTTGATTCACGTGCTCGCCCTAGCGACATAGGGCGGGAATCCACGACGTTTAAAGCTGAACAACAGAGCATAATCCAAAATGATGTACGCCACGACGAATCAGAAGGACAGCCTCGATTCTCGAACGTGTTTCAATGGGCTCATCTTGGAACCTGTTGGATGTACACCAGAACAACGTTTTCACTGGATCACAACTCTGACGCTGCTTGCGTTTAACACTTCACTGAGAAACTGTCGTAACTCGGCCTTTCTCTATCACTGAAAACACACAAGACTTCTCTCATTCGACGGAAAACGATTCCATCCACATGGAACGCGACTGCATTTTATCTTCTCGATAAACGCCAACACCTTTTCTTCCACGAAATCCTTACTACGGATCGACCGCTAATTAGCGAGTCGATCCAGCCAGCTCGTTATCTATAAATATACCGGTTGATTATACCGTTGTTTCGCTTGGATTCATCCATTCATCACCCGTCATTTATCTTTACCCTCGGTTCGACGCACTGATCGACGTTGGGATCGAGACACGAACACAACGATACGTATTCTCGCGATCACAACGATTCTCCACCGAATAGACGGCTCTCACGTATAAAAGGCGAAACTCCACCGATTAATTACGTCTCGAGAGCAAATCCACGTGACAGTGTTTTCCACGAGCAACGTTGCACTATCGAAAGAACTCGAGGATCCCCTCTGCTTCGTGACCCTCCGACGATCTTTTCTCCTCCGGTATACTCGCTTGCGAGCTCGTGAACGTAAACCTTCCACCGCCCAACCGAGATTCACTTTAGCCCTAGCTGTAGTTGGTGAACACCTCTCTCGCCCCCGTTTACACCCCACTCCGCGTATGTCCGCGCCCGTAGCAACTTCTACAGCGATAGGAATCGACGTCCTTCTCTCAAGGACGTTCTTAGAGGAGCGTCGATCGACCGTGCCACATGGACACCTAACCTCAAATTTCGAGGACAGACTAGCGCTGCCTCGTGTGTCGCACGAAGACTCGCCGCGCTCGACCACGTGTTCCACAGAGAAAGGATCGTACACGTCCGCCACCTGCGGTCCTTCCTTGCCAAGTGTTACGGGTGGCCGCGATGTGACTGAGCTGTTCGCGTGCACGCGTCACTTCGACGAACTGCAGCGACCCGGAATTTGCCCCTCGTCCTCGACACTGAAGCGAACGGAACTCCACCAGCACACGGTCCCCTTGTCTCGTAGCGCGCGCGCACCACAACGTTCAACGATACCACCGGCCACTGGTACGACGGCCCGAGAGGATACGGAGCTTCATTCAGGACAGGAAAGTTCGCGACGGGACCCCCAGCGAACTCGACGCAGCGTCGCTCGTTCCGGAACGAACGACGCCCTGTTGTCGTCGCGGCACGGGGTGAACGCACGACTTTGCGGA
Organism: Bombus pyrosoma; assembly: GCF_014825855.1. Taxonomy (NCBI): domain Eukaryota; kingdom Metazoa; phylum Arthropoda; class Insecta; order Hymenoptera; family Apidae; genus Bombus; species Bombus pyrosoma. The sequence continues at coordinate 12,128,353 of NC_057773.1, read as the reverse complement.
TGACGATCCGCGCCCTCCACCACCCAGAAACTACCTTCCGCCGCTACCGCCACTACCGCCACCACCGTCACCACCTCCACTACCGTCACCCACCACCACCACCGTCGCCATCCACCTCCACTGCTTCTACAACCACCTCCACTTCCTTCACTAATACCACCCAACCGACTCACCGTACAACCTTACCAACTCTCGCTATGTGTATGTTAGGAATATTACCAATACCCGTAGCCCTCGTTGCGAAATCCTGCTCTACTGCTACCACTACCGACCGAGTAGCTACTATCCAGCTTGAGCGTAGCAACATCAACACGCTGATATTAACGTTAATGTTCTGTATCCTCTTTCTTTCTCTCTCTCTCTCTCTCTCTCTCTCTGTACGCGTGACCGTATACATACACGCGTGTGCGTGAACGGGGTTACAAGATAACAGGGTTGTGAGATTATGTAGCGAAACAGTGGTACAACTGCACGCAGGGTTGTTTAAATTTGCTATCCGTCACCCGTGAAGCTTCGCTGTTGTTACCCCGTCAACGAGGGTGACTGATGAACGACCCGCGAGGCTAGGACCTCCGCCTCTGAAAATTCTATTACACTTGTATCACAGATCTGTTGCCAGCCTAACAACAGGAAGGTTGTTTTCTGAACTACTTCTGTCACGTTTGTCATTGCTGGGACCAATTATTTTTCTGCTCCTTCAACCACTCCTGATAAGATCTATCTTAACCAAACCCTTTCCTGTATTTTACATAGAGATCCTACAAATACTAACGCGTTGGCTAGTCCTACGAGACCGCGGTATACCTACCGTGCACCGTTCAAACGTGGTTTACACCCACACTCGTGCTCGAGTTTCTATACGCCCCACCAGCTCGATATCGACACCTACAACGGCGTAGATCCAACGAACACACGGAGAAGCTCTCTCTCTCCCTCTCTCTGCCTATAAAAAGCAGATCCTGCCGTACGAAATTCTCAGCCAGTGGTTCTCCTCGCGCAGGTCAGAGAATTCCCGTGACGGTTGACAAGAATCGTCGACAAGGGGCGGTGGTGGTGCAGAGAGAAGAGAGGCTGGTCCACGGGTATCCTGCTCGCTCCCTTGGTGGTTCTCCTGGTGTGTTTACGGGGCGTCTCGACGCAGGCGCCACCACGGGGTTGGGTGGTCACGCTTGGAAGTAGCAACGTCGATCGAATCCCCAATTGGGTGGGAGATGTGGGCACCTGAGGGATGTCGGGGTGGCGGGAGGTTTCGTCTCGAGGTTAGGGGAAAACGGCGAACCCTCCGCACACAACGGTAGACCAACCTATACGGGACTTCGATAACATCGCCGCGACGCGGTTACGCGCGTCTTTGTGAATGGAGACAAAGCGGAACGTGGCAATCCGACGCGAGAGAAGGTCGCGACTTTCGTCTTTTCAGAGATATTCGGTTTGGTCATACCGATGACCCACTTCGAACGCTTCGTTCCCCCGTTTCGATTAAACGAACGTTCTCTCCGTGACGTGGATGATAGCTCGTTTCTTGCTTAGTTAATGTCGCTATGCTGCTGGATATTGGTAATTTCACAATTGGATCGATCAGTGTGGTCATTGCGAATGATCGATCGTTGTCGGTCGATGGGATTTTAATTAACTTTCTTTTCATTGGCTTTGCTAGTCCTGATCTCTAGTTGAATAGGCTTGATTTGATGGTTTTTAGAGCTACATTTATTCTTCTATTCCGTCATATCGAGAAAGTAGGTGAAGAGATATATTCAAACGCGTTTTGGTGTAAAAGATGATGTCAAATTCAATAAAAGTTGTGGAGCATAGTCTTCTCGGTTCGATTTGCTTGAAAATCTATACAAATCTCCATACGCAATTTCTATATCGAACATGTTTAACTTGGTGACTTTTTGACGTGATTTTAGTTTTCTGTGTGCAACATCATCTGTAATCCTGCAGCAAGGTAGGAAGATATCAGGATCAAAGTATTTTCATACAAAGTATTTTTGTGTAAAGGATGATGGAATTTTAATATAAATTATAGAGCATAATCCTATCGGTTTAAGTTGCTGAGGAAATCGATGTACCTATTTGGGTATTGTAAACGTCATATTGATTGATGAAACCTATACGAAGATCCCATAGGAGCAGCTTATGAATCTTCAGCATGATCCTATTACATTAGTTACTGTAACTTTGGTAGTGTGTTAACTGACAAAATTAAAGCGAAATAAGGCGAATTTTACGTCGTTAACTTCTTTTTAAATAATCGTTGTTTCCATACATATTCCATAAATTCTCTCGCATCCTGACTGAATTAATAATTAAATGCTTTTTTATTCAACTAAATTTTCTTTAATTTTTTCAAACGATTATTCGTAGTAATCAAAATTTCATATGCTCCTGTAAATGCAATTGGAATGCTAGAACAAGCGCAAAGTACAATAGAGGCGACGCATTCGTTGTATAATGCATGTAAAAATAAGAAAGCTGTTACGCCTCCTGGTTCGATCGCATTGGCTCGTTCTTTGAAAAGGACAACGATTCCATACTCCCGTTACATAAATATTTGCACGAAAATATTTCTTCTATTTATAAATCGAAAAATATTTACAAAATAATAGATTTTACAAAAGAGAAAAATAATAATAATGCATGTGGGTTAAGGAACAAGTAACGTCGAGGAATGCACTGCCCTATCATGTGTCGAGTGTTGGTAAAAAAAAAAAAAAGACACTCTGATAGAGAAGAACAAAGTTATGAACAAAGAAACGAGGCAACAGTTAGAAGAGTATTACGGTGGAAATGTGCAATTCCACGAACGTTCACGCAACTTCGAGCAACGACAAAGGTTGCATTTCGCATCGGGGGCCGGTTTGAAATCGCTGGCACCACTTTAGGATCGATCAAAAAAAATTTGGACGAGCGCTCGACGAGGATAACTGTAACGAACATTCATGCTCGATAAAGAACCGACGAGAAGAGAATGTCGACGGATTGATGAATTAATAAAAAAAAAAGAAAAAAAACAACAAAGGGAAAGAAAGAGGGGGAAAAAAAGAAATAGGAGGAAGAGAAATGCAGCAGTCGGACCCGTGACGGAGCGAATCAAGCTCTGAGATCGCGTTTCTCTTTGTTTATTCGTTCTTTATCTATTCATTCAGTCGCTCTTTTCAGGTTTGCCTACTAATGGAAGAGCAGTTGAGAGTGTGTCAGTGAAACAGGTCGATGTTCTGTCCGACGGGCCTGAATTGAATCCATAGTTCGTCGTAATAATAAAAAGAAAACGAAGGAAAAACGAGGGAAAAAAGATGGGATTCCATTTGCTTGGCAACTCGTACGACTAATAGAGGAAGAAATCATTTCCACAATATGATCTGTATGCCAAGTTTCGCGTGTTTGTCTGAACCGTGGTTACGATCCATCATTCTCCTCGATCTGGTTTATCTTTCCTTGAACCCCATTATACCACCATGATCGAGTTCCTAACATATTTTTCGGGGTAATAGGCGATCGGTGCAACCCTTGAAAATGCTCGGTGTTTGACGAGGGTATTATATCAAAGTTTCACGCCAATAGGAGGCTGATAGTTTTTTGATGGAAACTTGGTCTCCTGTTGCCGAGATGATATTTTGTAGAGATGAGTCGAGATGTTTGTTATGGTCTTATCAATTCGACGTTTTGGTAAAGTTTTGCGAATCTTTATGCATTTGTGGAATATTTTTCTGGGTAAAAACATACAAAATGGGCATAGTGTGCAAGAATATAGAAAATATTTAAAGTAATGTACTTGTTATAATATTTAGAACTGAAGCAATTGTACAGTCGTAGTTGCATTGTACAGTTATGTAATTATCCAAGTTTTATACATTTATATATTTTATACTTATATCTACATAAGTGTTATACTATTTTATGATAGAAAGTGTTTTACAATTGAGGCATTGGCAACAGAAATCTAAAATTCAAAATGGTTCAACAATGAAGTTGAAATTTCATGAGGATAGTGCAGGCTTTAATATGTAGATTATTGATACAGTATCGCTGCATGACGATGACCCTGTCAATTATAACACAATGCGCTCGAGAAGCGTACTTGTATTATAATAAATCATACTTGATCACAGCTCGTTAAAGTACATTTCCATTAGAGTGCATTCAGTTGTAGAACACGTACTGTGTTGAATAGACTTGATTATTGTGAGCTATGGTGATAGTATTTAAATACAATTCCGAAGGAAATTACATTTACAAAACATTCCAATGCTTAGTACATTACTTAATTCGGTACTCGCTCTACCGCAATATCAACTCAGAACAATATGTACGTATGTTCTTCATTTCGATTCAGAGAATTAAAATGAGCTATTCGTGATTATGTATCGCGTCCAACTGCAATTAATCATTGAAATCCATGAGATTTCAGAGTAACTTTATATACAACAACAGTCAACCGAGAAATTTACATAAGTGCCAGAACATAATAAATACGCTGAAAATACAAATAAAGTAACATACAAGAGCCTCTGTGTAATTTATTGAATTTCAGTTACAAGCAATAACAAACGGCCTTCAATTATTATATATAACATGATAATCATGATTATACGACATATAATTAAATTACAACTGCGTAGAAAATTATATTACAAATTATTCTCTCAGTTATTGAAACAACTGAAGCAGGCGAATACAAAGTACATTCTTTTTAATGGTATTACTTCAAAGCCTCTATCCAAATAAATCCTTTATTCAGACAGAAACTAAAGGAAACTTCAACTACGATAAGCAACAAAAAATAATGTTCGATCTCTGTACTATTCTGAACTATTCTCTCTCACGTTATTACGAACTAGAATCCCTCTATTCTCTATTTAAAAACAAAAATCTAAAAAATCTGTCAGACCAGAGACCTCTCCATCCGTTATAGGATCCAACTTCGTGGCTGAACTGTAGACTAGATTTTCTCGTTACTGCGTTAGCAATCATTCACCTGACGCACGACCATATGTATCAGCTATCGTCGAATAAGAGTCTGTTATTGCTCCTCGATTTACGAAACCCTTTGGGGATCGCAAACTCACGAAGGGTCGACGACTCTGAACTGCCAGCTTCCACGCGACTGCGTCGGTCTCAAGTGCAGCTCTTAGCTCGAAGGCTAAAAGGGCTAGGAATCTTTGAGCAGGAGAGCTTGCTGAAGGAGGGGGATATATATCGGCTTGCCCTAGACCTTCGTTTCCCTGGCGTTTTACTTAGCCTGAGCTTGCAGTTCTGCGTCCCCATTACAAGACCTCGAGATCACCTAGCCCTCTGGCTAGTCGAGCACCAGTGACCCACCCTTTTTTTCTACCCTTGCGTTTCGAAGTGTCTCTCTCCTCTTTCCCTTTCCTACAGATCGCTCTGTACGTTCGTAGAAATTTTCCGTGCAAAGCATTTTGAAATTTCGTTAGGAGCGTACAATATCAAGCGGATCTGAAAGTGTACATAGAAATTACAGGATATTGATTGCAAGCATACACTTGGCAATTTGACTGTTCAAAATATTTAAATAGTCAATTATTCGCTGTATTAGTAAGCTATAATATTGTAGTCAGTGCAGTCATATCTTCAGCACGAATTATAGCTCTGGTCCAAGTCTTCATTCAAGGTTTAGGTGGAAATTTGAGTAAAGTTATCTGTGTTTCTTCTTCTTTTCTTTATACTTTTGTTATTATTGCACTGACGTTCTTTATGTTCATACTCTGGTGAGAATTCTCTCTCATACACGAAATAAATAAATAAATAAATAAGTAATACATTCGTAACAGGTATGTAACTTTGTCCAAATATTCTTCTTTCTTCAGCTTGTGTATACTTCGGATTTGTTTCAAATTTGATCAACGTAATCGGGATAGTCATATCTGAGCTTGCAATTCCGCGCCCCCATTACGAGACCTCGAGATTACTTAGCCCTCCGGCTAGTTGAGCACCAGTGACCCACCCTTTTCTCCATCGTTGCCTTCGAGTGCCGCTCTTCTCTTTTCTTTTTCTCCACTCCTCAAACCATCGAATCTACGATTCCTCCCTCGTGCTACGCTCTTTCGTACGTCATTCCCTCGACCACGTTCCCCTGCTTTACACCCGCGCGCGATAAGGGTTCGAACAATGTGGGTTATTACAGAGGGAAACACGCAGAAGCCAGAAGCTACATACGTTAGCGCGACAAATGTTTTCGAAGCTCGGTTCGGTGTTTAATGCAAACGTTGCCTCGACGACCGTTTTCAGCTTTTCCTTTCGCTGATACGCGAGAAGGGTGTCTGGCGTTGGTTTGCTTTGGCTACGTCGTGCTTTTCGTCGCTTTCGTCGAGAGTGGACATAGGGTGAATTTCTGTTTTTGCGGTTAAGAACGATGTAGGGACTTGGCCAAGTACTTGAAATGTCGCGAGCCGAGTAACGTACGCTTTAGCCGCTACATTTACTCGCTCGTGTGTTTCCAAACAGATTAAATATGAATTTCGGGAGTTGTTAAATTGTATGGGATTATCTGGAAAGTATAAATCAAACATTATCGCGTAGGGCCGTAATAGTTTGTACTACTCTTTTCTTCTTTCTCCGGATAAGAAGAATCGTAGCAGCAAATACTTTTAAATTCATGCTTCACTGTAAATATTGATCTTTAATTAATATAAACAATGTCTTTAGCTAGGATCATATATCGGGCGATTATTTCCACTTTCTTGTATCGTTCTTTTCGATAAAAGGAAACGACGCTCTTAAAGTAACAATACGACACAGATGCTTAGTTACACGTATGTGCCAGATAATTGGAGAAGCAAAAAATAAAGAGAATCGCTTACAAGAAGACGAAAGAAATGTTTGCCGGAAGTGAGACAATTCGGTCCATCCAATAATCGACTTGAAATCGAGTAAGAAAAGTCTCGATTGCTCTGTACGATACAACAGTGCAAAGTGAAGTACAAGGAAATGCTATAAGCAGTTGCTCGAAAAGAAGGCGAACAGAAGGAAAGCGATAAAGAAAAATGAAAAGGTATGCTTCGAACATACTGAAGGAATTCGGTGTTCAACTAGGTAGAAAACTTTATGGCTGATTCACGATATGATAACAACTTAAACTCATCGTCGAGAGTGACGCGAAAAATATTTCCTGTAGAATTTATTACATCGCCGATTTATCGATAGCCAACTTTCTCGACGTACCATAGCGAACTTTTTTGCAAATCCTCGCGTCAGATTTAAATTCTTCGCAGACTCCTTCGAATTTCCTAATTCGTCTAAAATTTTCTCAGAGATACAAGCCAAATGTATAACTGCTAATTTATCATTTTCTTATTCTGGCAAATAACCTTTACAGTTTCTTCCTGAGTATCCTGAATCGTTATTTTACACGAACATAAATACACATAATCTTGACCGGTAAATCGTATTCTTGGTGATTTAAATCAATTATCACGTTTTGTGTGTGATCAACAGACTACGGATTTTTATGCATTTATGAGAAATCCAAAATAGAGTATTTATCGTAATATAAATTTCCATGGAAATTCCTATTGCCCTAAATTTCTTCGCAGAAATATAAAAATGCATAAAAATCGATCGATCTATTAATCAATAAATATCCTAATACTTACGAAGGATGATAGGATGTGAAACTTTCAGTAGTAGATATTCAAATATTTTCACGAGCTACCGTATTTCATGAGAGATATCACATTGAGCTGGTTAATCGCAAACAATCGTTACTTCGTAGCACGTGAAATAGGATATCGGATCGTAGTAGCTAGCTAGTGGAAATTTCGAATGGCACGAATCTCGAATGAAAGGGAGGATTTCCGCAAATCCAGCGTCCATGACGAGCGAACGTTGCAAAGTGTCTTGAAGTGCTAAACCGTGTGTCGATATTAATACCCTGCCGAAATCCGTATCGAGAAGGAAGGACCGTCCTTACTTCCGGTCCGCTCTTTGAAACTCGTCCCGCTGCAACGTGTTCAAAAGGACGAAAATTTAACCGAGAGAGATCCTCTGGCAAGGAGGAATAACGTCTCGCATATAAGGAAAACTCGTTACAGCCGAAGCATGTTCTCGTTTCACGAACTTATCGCGACAACGTTCTGCAGCTCCAGCCAAGGTTCAGCATATTTCAGTGCGAGTACTGAAGCTGCTTTTTCAAGATTTTTATGTTTGGATAATGGAAAGCTATGAAAACGGCTAACGAAGATTACTTCGTTTGATACAACGTTTTGTAATGGAGTGTGATTATAAATAGAGCAGATGATGTATTATGTGTGTTACACGCGTTACACATTCACGACGTATATACTTTAACATTCCACAGGGTGATACAAAGTTTCAATGAATATCGATGATATCGTAAATTGACACTGGAAATAGCAGGGAGTGTTTGATATGTACATCGATATAAAAATGATTAGCTTGTGCGTGGAAAATCTTGTGCCACCTTTTCGAAGCAATGTAAGGGAATATTGGCGACGATACGAACGTTATACATACGTGTGTGTTATCTAACATTTTCTAAAATTTAAGCGAAGATGGAGGTATTTAATGAGTACCAATTATCATTGTCTTGAAAATCAATAAATATGAGATAATGGAAATGTAATTTAGGTAGAATAAATAATTACTATTTTTGCTGAGATTATAAAACAGAATACAGCTTCACTTGTTAAAGAAAGAATTTATTTGTTCGCATGTGTTCAAATTACATAATATCATAATATCTGAAACTGAATTCTTTAACGACTTAAATATTTCAAAATTCCATTGTCTCAATTTTGCCACTCCTAATAGCCTATTCGTCGATCGAGCCGAATCACGACATCCACCTTCGTTTTCTTCACACTAAAATAGCGAAAGGAATAACAAGAAACTTTCCGAGTCCGGCGGTTAATCAATTAATCAATCACAGCGAGTGAAACTAACGAGGCTACCGTGACGAAACAGAAACGAGCAGCCCGACTTCCTTAGGAACTTGGAAGCGGCTGTTCAGGAAGAAACGGGTTACTGCTTTGCTACGGTGTGCCGGAAGTGAATTTTCCAGTTGGATGCTTGCTAGCCAAGTCGAAAAATAATCGCGGAGGGGGATTAGCAAGGGCGTGAAGCAGCGACGTTCCGACCCGGAGGCGCGCAAGCTTGAGGGAAAAAAAGGGTGTTTCGGGAGAGAAAGCCTCGCGAGAAGAAAGCCGCGCCAAGCTTACGAAGCCGAGCTTCTACGTTAAAGTTCTTCTGCATTGCGGAGACTACGCGATACAACTCGGCGAAAAGCCATCTTCTAATAAATTTGGCGACGCAAAGCAACTAGGAGAACATAAAATGCGCGTTCTCTTCTTCCATCCTTAACACAGTACGAGTACGCGCTGATCGTACGTTAAGACTGTACATTCTTAGAACAGGTTATTTAATAAATAAATAAAACGATCTCGAACCCTTGTACATCTATTAAATTTAATTTAAAAATTCCATATATGTCACGTCTTTACATAAAGATTCTTGAATTCAGTGCTATCAAAAGTTACGTATCGTTTGTAAAATGTATCGTCGAGGTGAAAAGGAAGCCTAGATCAGTCTGGAAATTTTGGAATTCTGCAATTAAAAGTCTGTCGTTTTAAATGTCTGTTGTATCATCCAGAAAGCATCAAATCCTTGATCCTAAAAATAATGTTATTAATCTGGCATAAGATACAGATATAAAAATTCTGACAACAAGTAGGAAACTCTTACACATGTAAGTTGCTCAACGTCTCCTTTGGCAATAAAGAGAATTTTCAAAGTATAATTAATTTTCAAATCCTAGAAAATAGTATATATAAATGTCCGTAAGCATTATAAATTTTATATAAATTATAATAATCTGTAATAAATTATAATGTTCTGTTCTAAATATTCCAAATATTCTAAACACCGTACAATTATTATTTGTATGTAACGAGCAACTAGAGATTCTTATGGCGATTCACAGTCAAGTTGGTGGTTGTTGAGCAGTGGCGCGGAAATCCGGGAATTTTCTGGACAAAAGGAACCCGGAAAATGAAGTCGCCCGGAATCGGCTTTGCGAATAGCGCCGTAAGAACTTCGGAATTAAGAGAGGGTTGTGGTGAGGCGATAACACCGATAATGCGGAACCGTAGAATAGAAAGGATGCCAACTGGTTAAAAGATATGGCACGTCGATCGCGGATGTGGTGGTTCTTCGAAGATGGAACTTTGCTTTTCATGCCGCGGAAATATTTCGTTTTTATTTGTTCTTAGCCCATTTAACGGGAAGTTTTTCACGTGGTCGTAAATTGCTGAGAAGAAATTTACAAAGAGTTTTGACGCATCTTTATTATCGTAATGTTTGCTCGGGCGAGTATCTTTGTGTATGGTAAAGTCGGAAAAATTTGTATAAAACTGCACATTGTTAGAAATTTCGTCGGGAAAAGAAACGGAAGATGGTTCTATAAGATCGTCTCGATAGTAAATAATTTATTAACGCATTAAGTTAAGTAATTTGATACAAAAAGTCTCAAATTTTCAATTCGTAAAAATATCCATTCATATCCTCCTAAAATTTAGTCAATGGCCAAGCATTTTCCCGTTCCTACATTGTTATACCTATTATACACGTTATTATTATTATTCTACTTGTTATACTTATACAGTATTATATCTATTTAACGAATCCGAAATATATTTGGTTAAAAGCCAAAATTTATGTAGGAGTATAGTTTCAGTTAGTTGAACAAAGGTGATATATAATGCACGAAATGTGGTAAACTCAGTGTTACCATTGTTATTCAGATTAGGAACTAAATTCACATAGTTTATACGATTTTACTTATCTTATGAGATGAAGCCAGAAGAAATTTCGTTTTATTGTTAAACTGTACAGCATTAAATGATATTCTCGTTATCTTATGTGGGTTATGAAAGTATTTAATTAATACAGCTTTTATTATACAATTTATATTACTTAAAACCTATACTATACGACTTTATATAAAGAGTTCTCATATCGTTATAGAGACATCTGAGATTTTTAACGTCGAATGTTATATCTGTCATTACCAATCACGGACAATATAAAAATGGAGTTAAAATAATCGTTACATGTTTGCTACTAAAATTGTTAACTATTTCACGATATTATTCCAAAGTTTCCGCAATTGATCAGTCGCTTTAAACGGTGAAAATGTACGGACTTAACGCACACAGCGCGACTCAATATTAATTCGCTTTTAAAAGCTTTCAATCAGTTTTATCGGCTTCTATCGATTTCGTGGCTCTTTATACAGAACAATAGAATTCTACACTTGTTTTCAGCGTAACGTTTACGAAAAGTGGAAACTATTAATGCGTTTAAGCATAATTTTGCGTCCGTCTGTTTTGTTTCGCGAGGCGCAAAACGCGCAACTCGCGTTCCCCGCTGGCCACCGAGAAACGAAATTCTCGTTCAGAGGTCTAAAGCATAGCACAAAGGCACATTAGACACAAAAGGCACACGAGATAGCGTAATCAGAGCTTTGTTCGTGGTCAACGTACGATATTTATTTTCATTGTGCAATTATTGCCGTAATGTCCATTTCTAATGCGCAATGTTACCGTGTTTAAGTCGCGTGAATTTCACGTACCAGAAGCAAGTATTCCTCATGAATTTCGCATAAGCAGATTCTGCCAATTTGTTGGCAAACTAGCGCCGCTCGCATTATCGCGTAATTGCACAAAAATACAATAAAAAGATAGTTAAATATTCCTTCCGTTTACTTTACATTAAAATCCTAGATGCGTTTATTTCAATGGTTCGTGCTATTTCCTTTTTCACTCTTTCGACGTTTTTGATATTATTAATCATCGATTTTCACGTGATTTCGACATATTCTTCCTTTGTGCACGATCATAGTTACAAACTAAAAAATAAAAAATAATTCGTCCATTAGTGTACATCTTCTAAAATGCTGGATAATAAATTCTTTTATCGAATTTTAATCGAAAAACTCAACAAAAATTTCGGCTAAAAATATGATGAAACATTTTCGAAACAATCTGTACATATCTGTGACTACTTCACTCTCATCAAGTGCGCCAAAGTGCATCGAACAAAACAACAGGCCTAATTGAATCGTTATTCAAGTAGTAGGATGCATATTCACGCAATGGTATCAACACCCTATCCGAGAGAAAGTTTCATCGGAACACGGAGGAAAAACAGAGAAAGTGAACGCATACAGATGCACAGAATGCACGTACACGCACGTACATGGTTGCAACCATCCGATAACATCGAATGTACAGGGGTAAAAGAGTAGGTGCACGTGCGCGATAGAGAAAGTGCAGTGGCATAGCGAAGGGTGCGAGCGAAAAGAGGGTGTTCTTGGCGTGGTCGCTGATTTCAAGGCGAATTTAATTCGTTCTGACGGTGCGCGCCCACTGTGCGACCATTTAAATTGTATTTTGCAAAGATCATTACCGATGCTCGATGTGCTGAGGCTAATTGGAAATTAAATCGTGGAAAAGCACGGAAAAAATTCAAATTAATCGAGATGCGAATTTAACAGCGGCAATGTTAATTCTAAATCAACGTTTATTTTGTATTTTGTTTCGACGAGTAAATCACGTGAAATTATACTTCTTTTTCGTTTTATTTTCTGCAATTGCCGCGTAATAGTCTGAAATGTAGTCTGAACGTAGCTAACGGCAATAAAACTGATTTTAAATTCTGTCGCAAATATCAGGTTGCACGTTACTGCAACTATTTGGAAATTAAATACAGAAAGAACTGTGTGAAAATAGAAGATCAATTGATGTTACGTTTAACAGTATTTCGATTCGTGCGTTCAATCCTACATTTTACAATAAATTTTGATTCAACGTTATATTCCCAGGAATTTCACCTTATAACTCTGCTGGCAGTCATTGTGATCACACAGGATTTTTTTAATTTGATGAATATTTTTGATAAGAACTGCTGTTAGATATTCTTTCATTGAATAAATTTATTTGAGTAAATCACTTTCATTGCTAGATATTTTAAATCCACCTTCTAAACGCACACATATTTTCTCATCAGACATTAACTGCATTAAGGAAGAAGAAAACTCTGAATTACGTATAGTTGATATTAAGAGAATTTGCAATAAAAATATCCAAACCTCATTACTATATGCTACAAGTAATCAGATATTCGTGTGATTATCCTGTATGTCCTCAAATTTGGAAAAAGTGCTATCAGCTTCTAGACATCTTTCAAAAGTTAGTTAAAAACATCTTTTATTCCATCCACATACGTATATAAATTATTTAAACGTAATGCAAAATAAAATAAATGACGAAACTATAATAACCCAATTTTAAGAACTTTTGAATTGTAGGACGCATAATTTTTATAAATCTAAACTAATGAAATTAATTGATCAATGAGAAAGCACGCTGAGTCATATGAAAAGTACTTCGATTAAAAAACCACGCAATTAGAGTTTTATTAATTAACCAGCTTAATATATACCACTACAATTCGATATGCGATAACTTTCCAGCCCCTATTACCTGGCCAATTAAACGCGACATTCAAAATATCGCCAATATATAGTCAAATACCCCATAACCGAAACAATAATCCCCGAACGCGTTTACGTAAGCTTCACCCGCCACAACACAGAATTCCAACGCAACCCTCGCGTCTTGCCCCCGACCAATCGCTTAATTACCGAATAATCATCGTGCCTGCGGACCGACACGCAGAAATCTGTCTCCAAACATACGTTCCGCCTTCCAAGCTACGTGCACCCCACCGAATATACTTCATTCAACTACTTCAACATTGCCAACAGCACTCTGGCGAGCATCCACACACGAGTGCACAAAAGCACAAAGCACGCGACGATGCATCGCGCTGTCGACACATCGATTCGACTTACGCTATTCTCCACCAGCCTCAACCCCTTAACTCCGACCCCATCTCCGTCTTCGTTTCACGGTGCATCTGGTTGTCTCCATGGACGCGATACGCTTACTAAATATACACCACCGCCCAAAAGTTTCTGATAGTATATAATTTATTAGATCAACCCAGAAGTAATGCGGAATTTAAAATAACGGATCCTGTTACCACTGGGAGTTTTATAAAGTTAGAGTAGAAAATTGGTAGAGTGTAAAAGATTGAAATGGAAAATTAATGGGAATAATAAGATAACTTACTATTTACAAAATTATAAATACTGACATCCAAGATATTATAGAGTAATTTTGTTATTTAAAGAATCTACTATTGTCTGCCGGTTTGGACGTTGAAGATTCCTCCAAATTCATAGAGAGACTATCGTAATTCATTTCAACAATTAATTGTAACATACAAGAATACACGAATTAATAACAAACTAATATATCATAACCACTACTTGCTGTCTCTAACAAATTTACTACACACATTATCTTCTCAAAAATTTCGAATCATTTACAATCTAATAAGAACGAAATTTGAATCGTTTTATGGAACAGTACGAATAAATTTTGAAACTTTAATATACCTCCAACGCGTAAACATGGATAAACATTGATACAAGTCCACAAAATTGTTCGCCTAAGAACTTATGAGCGGCAGTGTACGGCTGCACGTAAACTTTTCCACCCTCTGTTGCGCGCGCGGTCAACCCCCACGCAAATCAGCCAGGCCAACCCTGGGTAGAAGTTGCGGAGGGTTCGACGAAGAAGGGGTGCGACGTGTTTCGTGTTCGTCAGAGAACTCGGCAGCACGAAGGAACGACGCTGAAAGGCACGACAAGGAAAATAGCGGGAACACTGGAGACAAGTTTCACCGGCGGGGGTGAAAAAGGGGTGACACGACGGGATGTACACCGGCTCCTTCCTTTGCAACTCGTGCCGCCCCCGAAGGAACGTGTCCCTGGTGGAATACGGTTGTTATATCTACGATATACTTCCGGGATAATAATTATTCCCATGGAGGGCCGTCGCGGACCTTTATAAAACAAGAATTCTCGCCGCCTTGTGGAAGAGTTTATTTAACAAGGGTGGCCGAACTTCAGCGACGGTATTCGGTTTGCCCGGCGATTGTTCGCTGCGATGAACGTTGATGAAGTTGGTGAATGCCGCGTATTGTTCGCGATTACTTGCACGCCGGTCAATTGCGATTGTTTTGCGACTGTACAAGCTGTTGGTATTTCGACGGATTTTATTTTTTGTTGAAATTTATAGATGCTACTTTTTCTTTTTTTCTATATATATATATGTTCTTTCGTCGCTAAGGAACGAGGTTTAAAAAGAAGGTTACTTCAAGTGAGATGGAAGATTCTTTGTTTTAGGGATTTTTTAATGGATGAATGTGTTGAGGGTTGAATTTTGGGGTAAATTTGTCTGTGGTTCATTAACTCGGAAATTGCGGGGCGATAAAATGTTATATATCTGTGTAAAAAGAGTTAACCTTCGCCCTAATATTATTAATTTCTTTTTAGTTTTTGTTTGTAGATTCTATCTAAGCTAAAATTAAACATAACGTGTTTTCATAATCTTAATAATACAGCAGTGAATATTTGTTGAAACAAAACAGCGTCGTATGGAAGGAAATGTTGATAATTAGCGACACTGTGCATGTTTAGTAAGAAAGAAAATAATACTAATTTAAACAATCTTCGAATATCTACATAATTTCTAAATCTCTCGTCATACAAACTCGCTTAAATGTTTTGATGTTTTGTCTGTATTCTAAAGTTTGAGATAAGAAAATTGGATGCAAACGTGATGTTAAACTTTGATTATCGAGTTTTATTATTGCAACAGAAAGTTTCGAAGTATTTCATTAAGAAGACGGCCTAAGTTGTAATACCGTGAAAATTCGATCGTTTGTATTTTACTTGTATGTTTAAGCAAAGAATAGTCTTCGTTTGTAGTTCGTGTTTAATTTACCAAGTTTGTTGAAAAGTTTGTAATTATCTTTAACAACTATGACGACGTATTTTCTGATATGAAAATTTAGTTTCCACTTCCTACATTGACTGCTCGAAAATTGTTTCGAAATTTAACAACTTGTACAAGTTATATCTTGTTAATATATCTCCAAAGAATATCGAAGCTTTTAATTTTTCTTTCTTTTTCTTTTTTGCAAAACTTATCTTTGGATGTAAAACTACGATAATGTATAACGACGTGATGTTTCGAGAATTATTTTATTACCATCTACCAAGTAGGTATTCTATTTTGTCATTCTATAATATTGTTATATATAATTCGGAACAGCCATTAATTCTTAGTTCATCTGTTAGAACGAAGAACTGTAGTATCAACGGTAATGTAATTTTCTCATAAGCGAAGGAAAATTAGGTTACAGAGTATTAAACAGATAACGCGTGGTTATTGAATTTAAATACTCATATTCGCTTCATTAAGCTTTGTTAGAAGAGTTAACGCGCCTAATTAAAACTATTGCAACACACTCCGTACTTTACATTATTCTGTGAAGAACCATACAATGGACCATTAACACAACTGCTTCATATAAAACTATGCACATTAGGGTTCCTATTAGACTACTGGTTATGTTTTTACTGGAAAATTTTACTTTATCTAGCATTTTACATCATAAATATCTCGCGATTTCTATATATTTTCAGATTTGTTTCAAACTTTATCGTTTGTATTTTATTTCATTGTTCGTATTTTATCAACGCGATGATTGTACCACGTCGCACGCATATTATGCAGAATATATACAAAATAGATTTCCACAAGTGTCCAAGTATTTCCTATGTACGAGTATGATACTAATAAAAGCGAATAATTTTCGATTTAACACTAGAATCACTGTCGCAACATTTATCCAATCGATCAGACGCATCGATAAATTGGCAAAGGGAAGAAATACGATAAATCTGCAAACGATTACTTTCCATTGGACAAGCAACGTAGAATTTATTTCATCGATTAAATCAGCATCACCCTTTCCCGTGTGTGTACATGTGTATCTTTTTTCCTACATTTCGCCTGAAAACAAGATAGGATAAACTGCAATATTGATTTAACGCGTGTCAAGAAGGTAAACGTTTTATTGCTTTATTCGGCACGACTAAACGCTGTCACAAACGCCCTTGGCTACGACGCAGTGGACAGCACGTCACCCTCCGGTAAAATTGTCCCGCTCAAACAACTTGATAGTTTAGCTCTCGAAGCGAGATTGTAAGACTTCTTCTCAAACGAATCTCCGTGTCGGGCAAATAGACACAAGCTGCTTAAACTCACCGAACAGATTGCTCTTGCCTCTATCCATGAGTATCGCCTATATTCCCTCGCCATCTGGAACCTATATTTTTGTTCAGATTATCGTTTCGAGACCAGTTCGTCCCTTGAACTTTACAGAATGTTCATTTCTCTTGCATTATTTCCCAGCCATCGACTACGACGGAGTCGGATTCAATGAAAGTGCCGTGAAAGATGGAACAGCATGAATATTCATTGCTGGAAATTTGGTGCTGCGAAATTTGTTGCCGAGCGCTGTGAAAAGTAGGTTAGGCCGATAACAATTTTGGGTAGGTTACAAAATAGCTGAAGGTAGTGAATTTTTGTCTGCTTTTATTATGGAGATAAGTCTATTTTTGATTAAAAATTATTGTCATTCTGACGTAATTCGGTGGCTTAAATGGAATATTTTAATACAACGCAAGTGGAAAGAGAATATAATATACCGTTTAGGTTCAAAGATATGTCTTTCGAAACTAAATCCGTGAAACGTTTGAGAAAGGAACGTGCGTTTAAAAAATATTTATAGATATAACAAAAATATATATTTCGTTCTAAAATCAAGTAAGAAATAATTTAATATTAAATACGTTAACGTTAATATTAAATTGAAAAGCTGCTCTTATCTAAAAAAATGGAATATGTGAACGCTTGCTAAGCGTTTATTTAACATTTATTTAACTTTATGAAGTAACAACCTATCTACCGAATGAATTTTTAACGAGCAGCTCTTATCCTATAAATTTTTAATGTATCTGAAACTCATCTATGTAATTAACTTATATCGAACAGCGTACAAAATAATGATTCAAAATTATTTTGAAGATTCCGTTAATTGCTCTCATAGAAGCGACGTAAAGCATACGGTCGGCCATTAATTAGTAGCTGGCGAGTTAAAAACGAAACGTTAAAAGTACGAAGCTCGGCGCTGACGCTACTCTGTCATTTTCCCGGTAATTAAGCAACTTCTGTTCGCACCGATATTTTTAATCGTGTACGACGTGGCTTAACCCAGATTTCAACCGGAGCATGTTTTTACCTACAACATGTTAAAAGTCAATGGGGAAATAAAAAGACAGAGATCGAGTCAAAAAAGAAGGAAAGGGGCGGAAACATAGAATCGTACCGCGACATCGTATCTGAAAAAAAAAAAAATAGAGAGGAAAAAAGAATGAGATACGAAAGAAGCGTTGCCGAATTTCGTTTCTCTTTTAGCGGTGTTTGCCGAAGAAAGGGGAAAGAAGAGGATTGAGAAGGGGTTGAAACACCGCTGGAGGATTCAAACGACGAAACAAGTATCATGTTGCAAAGCCTTGACGGCTACAGACGTGCGCGACTCATTTTCGGAAGTGGTTCATTTTTTATTATTCCTTTTTCCCTCTCTGAGTCGTGAAATGTCGTTCAGGAGCGTATCCTCTCGATAGAACGTCGACGAGGTTGCGTACGGGGAAACGGTGTTTCTCCTCTCTCTCTCCTTTCATTTTTTTTTTTTTTTTTTTTGTATTGGCTATGCTTTCATATCAAAATGATCTTATTGGATCGACGGAAAGACTAGCAGAACTCCCGCAAAATAATGGCGAGTAATGAAGAATATAAAACGGACTTGAAGTTAATACTCGTAGTAAGCACAGAAGCTTAAAGTAAGAAGGCAAATAGAAAGACAATTCAGTTATTTTCATATTCCAGCTCTCTTTGATGGAATTTGCGTCTTAATTGATGCTTATTGCGTTGTTTATAATAGAATATCAAGCGATCGCTGCAGTCAAAGGAGAGAGAACCGTATGTAAATTAAATGGTATTTATTTCTCCTGGTGTTGCAAACAGTTTACTTGTCTGTAGCATTTTTTGACCAGAATGAAAATGTTGCGTGTAATGTAAGTTATTAATACGAAACTAGCATTAACTATGTTACGTGTATGTATAGTATCAAATTATCTTATCGGCTGTTAGTTATCACTAAAAGTTAGGAATACTCAGATTACCATAACATAAAGAAATAATATCTATGAGTTTGTTGAAGTACGTAAAGGAACATATAACGATCTAAGAAGAGCAGAAAATTGAATCATCGATTAATTAAGCTGAAAGCTAGTTTAATACGTTTATCGATGGAGACAATCGTCGAAAGTAACGGATACGGAAAAACATGGTACACCGAGCGACTCAAATTACAAGACAAATGTTCGAGGAACGGCTGGCGAGAGATGAGCACAACTCATTCTCGAAAGTGCTACGTTTCTCGTGGCTCCTTTTCTCTGTGCCAGCCAGGACACGCAATTTAGAATGCATTTCTGTAATTCAAAACGCAAGGAAAGTTTCCTGAATTCGAGAGAGAAAAAAAGAAGAAAAGGAAATAGAGAATACGAGACAGGAAATGCCAGAGAGTTGCGGTCGAAGAACAGAAAGACGCCTCGCTGAGAAACTTTCCATCCGACGTTTATTTCATTTTCAAGCGAGTATAAAAATATTCTACAATACAATAAAGGAATTTGAAATTTCACTAAAACAAAGAAAGATAGGAAAATAGGAAACAAATTATAAAACACTAATTATAAAATGATTATAAAATAAATCGATTTCATTCTGCAGATAAAATCGCGATACAATGGTAAAATTAATAAAGCACTTAGTATTGTATAATATGTTCAATAAATCGGAATTTAGCCAAAGTACTTTGAAAGATCTCATCCGATAAAAGAAACTCTAGGAACGAGTTATACGTTGCAGAAAAATGGAAACAGACGTATCTCGTTAGCTCTTCGTTTTCCCTTTGTACATATTTTTTCGAAGAAAGAACTAAATGATATCTTTCTTTGCCAAATAAATATTTTATTATTTAACAATTTTATTCATTTCATGAATGAAATCTCTCTGATTATTGTGAATTCACGTTAGAACACTCAAGGAAATTATCTTCCTTCGCAAAATAAAGAAAAACCTAATGATATTATAAAACAAACAAAATGTGTAAACTCTCAATTTAAGTTCCATTAAGCTCCCAATTAGAGTTCCAAAAACATTTTTATGCGTACACGCAGTATTACGCAATTCAATCATACAGGAAAGAGTTCGTTGAAGAGCTATTTTTCTCTGTTCCACTCTGAAAACGAAAAGAATCGAATCGGAAACCCAGAAACAGCGATATCAGCAAGCACGAAGGATGAACGCAAAAAGTTCACGCGGAAGAACATGGAACAGAGAAAGAAAGGAGAGAGGAGAGAATGAAAAAGAACTAGAAGACTGGCAGAGAAAAAAAGTACTGGCACCGGAGAGACGCATAATAGCAAAGGACTCAAACGAGGAGACAAGTGTCGTGCGACAAAGGGCCACCGGTAGGGGTTGCGCACGACTCATTTTCGGAAGTGGTTCATTTTTTATTATTTACAACCTCGTATACATGGTCTCGCTATGCTTGGACTATCTTTCACCCCTGTATAATCCGACTGGAAGGAATAAAGAAGGTGAAACGAATGGTATTGCCTGGATAGAGACACGAGATCGAATATAGTAATAGTCGCAGGAAATAGGGAAGAATGAACGGAGGTGGATGAAAAGGGAAGAGAATAGGGAAGAGAAGATGAAAGGGAAGATCGAAAAGAAGAAAGGAGGTCCTTTTTGCGTGTGAAGGTGAGACGAATAGTATTGCATGGGAAGGGACATGAGATGGAATATAGTAACATTCGTGAAATGTGTGGAAGAATGAACGAAGCCGGATGAAAGGGAAGAAGGGTGGAGAGTAGATAAAAGAAGAGATCGAAAGGAAGAAAGAAAGTCCTTTTTGCGTGTCACAGATTGAAAGAGGGTTCGTCGAAGATGGTCGTGAAAGGGTCAGGATGGCTATCTGGTGTCGGTAGAGTAAGAATAGAGAATTCTGGCAGCGTTGTGTCACAGTTTCAAACGTCGACGACTTTGGGAACGGGTGAAGGCGGGTTGCGCGATAGAAAAGCTGCTTCGATGGATAGTTTCGAAGAGTTTCTGGCCCGGTTGGACCTCGTGAACGACTTTTCATCTGGCCTTCGATCATCGTCTCGTCGAACGGCTAAAGTGGCCAATTTTATCAAGTTTTGCCGACGTAATTACTGGTCGGTGTAAATGGGACAACGAGCTACGCGAAAGACCTCCTTCGACCTATCTTCTCGATATGGTTTTTCCTCGATGACTGTGATTAAAATGTAACTGGATCGGAAGGGAACGTTGCCCGATTCATGGGATTAAAGCGTTTCGATCGAGGGATGACCGATAGGGACATTAGCGTGTACTACGTTGTGGAACGCGTTTGAAGCTTGTTAGCGATGCGAAGGAACTGCGTACTGAAGCTTGATCAAGAACTAAAAGGAAGTGGATGAGACGTGCGTTAATTAGAACCACAAATGAAAAACATGATAAGTTGTATTTCTCGTGTTTTACAGAGCAATTTCAGAAATCGATATATTGTCAACTATTATCACGTTAAAACTATCTTTTTCTTTTTTTTTTTTTTTTGTAATCCTTTTGAAGATTTTAAATTTATCATCCATTCTTAAAAGACCAATATCCTTAAATCCATCAGGCTATCGCCTTCTATAATTATTTAATAACAAAATTCTTATTTCTAGCTACCAAATGATATAAAAATCAGAAAATCAGCAGAAGTGGATGTACATTTTCCCCTAACGAAATATTTCTTTACTTTCTAAATATAAGAAGGACGAAATTTTCTAAGAGTCATTAAAATTATAAATTCAAATGTGCGTAGCTAATATTTAAAAACTATAACTAAAAGTTGCAACTGGTAAATAAAAAAAAATTACTCGATCTACTATTTTACCTTATGGACTGCTTTTCCAGGAGACTTTTCAATTTCATATTCTACATAACAAAGATAAAAATAGTTCGATCAAAAACAATTAACCTTTATTGCATCGAACGAATTGTTCGGTCTTTTTCGAGTTCATCAAACACTGAATTTCCCATCTCAAAGAAATGCAGCATAATAGTATCTTCACAGGACGAATTATCGATTTTAATATTATTTTGCGTCAAACGGTGTTTTAAAGGTCCAAGTAATCTCCGTAATAAAGCGTATACCCAAAGGATTCGGGCTGAATTAAGACCGACTCAACTACTTAGAAGATTATTTTTCGAGTTTATTAAAAGCTCACTAACGCGCGCTTTATTAAACACTCCATATCGAAATGATATTAAATTTATCGTCATCTTCATCGCTCTTTCCATTTGATTTTGCTTAAGAATTCGTTATTTTTGTGCAATAAAGTGCCTCGGCAATTCTGCACTAATTGAAATAGAAAATATCGTGCACAGTAACAGAAATATATTCACTGTGTGTGATATACAGCTTTTAATCCTGAAAATATTTCCTCTCGATTTCAACGGCCGTTCTCGTGTTTTTTTCACGTCTCACTCGTGGAAATTAACAAAATGAATATCGTCGTGCAATCTAAATCCTATGCGTTAATAATGTACATTCCGATTTTTATTTCTTTCCCTTTTTTTTTTCTTTTTTTATAAATATACATTAACGTTGGATGAGTAAAATGTCACTGGAAGCTATTGTTATTGTGTGCAATTTCAATTACCTGAATACGCGGCAGCTTTTAACAGTAACTTTCAATATGTAGAATAACGTGCTGAGAATTTTATTTGACGTACAGTAGACGACAAAAGAAAGTTTAAATATAAATGGTACTTTTGTGCCATAATTTTACAAAACAGTGTTGTGTATGTTTAACAAGAGCAGTGAATGAATATAATATATGTTTCAGCTGCTCGTCAGCAACACGTTAAAAAATATCTTGTACAAAAGTTACTAATACGTGCATATACACGAACAAATTGCTTAGCAATTCCAAACCTTCTTTTGTTCGCTGTTGTAAATATTTCAATATTTTAAATATGTACAAAATGTAATAGATGCTCCCAAACGTAACACGTAACACTACGAAGAACAAATTAACCACCAAACAATTTTTACCGTCTACTTCTTCGCCATTAGCAATATACGCAACGCTCTCTCGTAAACCAGCCAATTTCATTTTAATTACGTGCTAACGGACAATCGAGAGCAGGCAAAGTTTGCCTCTCAATCGCCACTAAAATTCTTTTATCGTCACGTTAAGGTCGAATGCGACTCATATTGATCGTGCCTTGAATCGATTCGTTCTCAATCGTCATTAACCTAGACAAGAAAAACGCTCGAACGATGTTCCGGGTCTGAGGGAATGGCGAGGGAAAAGAGCTTTGAAATTGCAATTCCTCTGTAAAAATAATCGTAAAGTGTGATCCAAGGTTCCCTAATGCCACTTAACGTTTCTATAACTGCGGTGTCGCGACGATCTGGCCAGGAACATCTGCGTGATCGTGAATTTAAAGAGTTCTTCGTTCTTCAGCGGTAGGCAAGAAGTTTCGATTATGACATCAGCAATGTTACGCGAGGCTGCATTAGTTCTGTACTTAGGAAACTCATGGGAACTTGGCCGAAAGTTTTTCACGATCGCTCGAGGTGCCTTCTCGAGCATACTTGGTCGGCCAGCGCGCGACCACCTTTGTTAAATGTTAATGCTGCTGGGATTTAACAAACCGCTCGTTGACCTTATTGCACGGAAAATGAAGAAGTTCGTTTTGGGGTCGTTTAATGAGAGGAAGGTGTATTAACGGAAAACGGACTTCTTGAAATACGTTTTGAGTCTGCTATAGCATAGTTAGTGGTCTAGTATAGGCATATTTCATTCTTTGATGTTGATATTCCTATCATCCATATCTCATCTCTATCTACTATATTGCACGTTTCCTACTTTCTAAGCTACAGTTACGTATAATTATGGCATACTGTATGAAAAATGTTATTTCTTAAATGCGTTCCATTATCACATTTTTCAAGCAAATTTTACTGTCATATAATATTACTTGTTTGTTTATACATTTTAAATGTAGCTTGTTTATTGTAATTGTAATAATTTGAAGATTATATGGGATTACATCTGATACTCCAACATTCTGAATACTCCAATAAACATTGAAGTTTGTAATAATAGAATAAATACAAGTATAATTTTCCACGTTCGTTATTACATCATCTTTCATGTATCCATTTCAATATCTTTTTCACAGTCCTTAATCCTGCACACTCATAATCGCTGTATTAACTAACTAACAAAAATTCTGAGCACAATAATCCGTTCACAACATTTCTGCGTGTCACGAACGCGATTCGATTGCTTGGAACTCGTTCGTCATCGTTCCGTCAAGCAATGAATGTCATAGTCCCATCCCCGACATATTTTTCATCGCCTCCTTCCAACTGATCGTGATTAATCGGTGGGTTCAACCATTGAAAGCAATGGAAACGGCGCAGGTAGAGCGAATAAAGGGACAGAATTAATTACCGGATGCATTCGTTGCGCACTGATCCTGACTCCTCCATCTTGGAAAGTGGTATCGGATACCAGAAGATGATTTCTTTAGAATAGCCATCATAAAAATGGAAAACGTAAATAAAAGCATAAAGATCATGATTAAAAACAAGTGTAATCCCCGAAACAAATGAATTCAAGAGAAACATCTACAATTGTTTAATAAAACAAACTTCTTCCTTGTCTCAGTAAGATATTGTTCAAAATTGTGACTTATCCGAATGTATTCGTCTCATTCACACAACATAGTCCCATTTTTATATAAAATTATTGGGCCAAGTTCATGTTTCGTCAATAAACGTGTCTCATCGATCATAACTCTTTCGCAATGCTTTGAATAACTCTAAACTTTCTACCATTCAAACATATTTACACAAAGATTCGTAATTTCTGATTATATTTTTACTGTACAACCGAATACCATTCAAGTAATTTTCATCATCACGTGAAATAATTACTGCGCGCTAATGAAGGATGAATGTAATAATTACGCATGTCGTTAATACTTTAAAAGTCAATCGAAATTACATGATCGGCGGTCCAATGGAAGTATGCTTTGGCATAAATCTGGCGCTAATTCACATGTCAATTAGATGCACGCACATCATCTACACATGTTCAATGATGCTAATGTCTCTCTCTCTCTCTCACACACACACTCTTTCTGAATACGATTTATATAATGTAACCGGAGAACACACATACACACGATATAGGGATCCGTAAACGCAGTGATGTTATTTATAAATGGGATAGAAATAACAAGCTTAAATTCATGAGGATTAATGAACAATAATTTGCTGGCCAATACGCGGTTCATTAATTAACACTGTAATAACACGTAATAGGTAACCCATTAATAGAAACGTACAGATGTTCGAGCATTTATCAAACTACATAGATCGAATACAAATCTTTTTTCTTCCATAGCGGTTACTGTGCTTACAAGCGATGTTTGCGTTCGATCGAAATAATTCGATCGTTTAATAAGAAAACATTGGCCGATTCTTCGAGGAGAAATTTAATAAAACAGGGATTTGTTGTTCCACGGTTTATTCCTACTGTTTGCATTCTGCAGAAATTGCTGAGATAGCGCTGTTGAAATATTGGCATTCCAAGGGTAAATATAATAATATCCCTGTGAAACTCGTTCGTTAACGTAAAAAGCACTGTGTCGTATTTACATCGTCGGGGTGTGCAAATTTTGAGACCACGCTCAAATTTTCGGGCATTGCTGCAATAATTAACTAATTAACGAGGCGTCTTTAATTAGGTATGTATATAATTATGCTATGAGGAATTCGAATCTACAATTCTCATTTAAAATTCAAACTGACCAATTGTACCTTCTCTAATTCTCTAAATTTAATGACAATTTTATTCTAAATGTTTCATTTCTATTTAACTTTATTTTTAATTTTCAACATTCAAGAAATAAAAACGATGATCTTCCATAAGTATATTTATTGGAAATAAATACGGGGTTACGAACAATAGTAAATTCCAAGCTAAATTTTGAAAGATATAATTACTTTTTTTGCTTCTTAATTTTGATACTGATCAATGTGATTTTTTAGTTGACTCGATTATTACAGTTTTCACGTGGCAAATTGTTTCTGCGGTTTTAAATATAAACGCGTGTTTTTATATTACTTTAATCGTTGGATTTTTTACGGAGAGTCGATTTGAAACATTTGCTGTGGTCGTAACGGAGTAACAAGAACTCCAACTTATTTTATTACAAAGCTTTAAAAGCATGTAACGAAGTACGGAGGTATTCTCAAGTTTTGCGTTCTGGAGTATCGTATAACTTAAAAATGCTTGGATTGCAAGATTTTTAATAGCATGTATAATACGCTTTCAACTACCATAAAGCATAGTCTAGAATATACGAGATATTTCCTGAGTTATTAACAGAAAAGAATTCCGATTCCTTTTACACATATAATAATGAAGGAACTTTTAACAAAGAAAGAAAGAAATAAGATTTATTTACACTCTTTTTTATAGCAATACATAACATTTCTCTTGCTACTCTCCACAATAAAGAAAATTTAAAATATCGCGTTTCTTTTACGTATATGATACTGAAAGAACTTTTAACAAAGAAAAAAGGACATAAAATTTATTTACACTCCTTTTATAGGAATAGATCTTTATTATTCTTCAGAATAAGAAAATTATAATAGATTTTGTATTTCTAGACGACAAATTTATGCTCTATTTTTATGTATTATAGAATATACTTGTGAAAAAATATTCATAGTGTTATACAATCTTAATTTTTCTATAAATTTTAGATTGAATTATAATATTGTTTAATATTCAATTCACTTTGTACATGTGCCAACGTCATTATATTTTCATAAAAACTCAATCAATCAAAAAATCAATTTGAAAAGTCTGTATACACTCCTCGAATTTTATGTGCCGACTTATCAAGAGAAATTAAAAATAAAGATTTCCTTTTTATATAATAAATCGTGTTATTATATGAAATAAATTGTATAATATCATATCGAAAGTATTATTATAATTAACTTATGCTATTCCACATTTAAGGGTTGTATTTAGACTTCTGGGACTGATTATATTCTTCCTCTTAAAAAAAGACATCGCAAATTTTTATTCTGTCTCATTTTATTCCATTTCGCAACTTTGAAATTCACGTCACACCTCGTTATGCCATGTAATTGGACACAGAGAAAATTCTGCAAAATTTCTTTCGGGAAATACGCAGATAAAGTGATCAAATTGATATAAACTCGGTTAACTATCGCGGAGAAGAAAATTAATGGTTTCAAATGGGTTCCAGATTCATCTTCCTTCCTTCGAACAGCTGCTTCTTCTTGTTTCAACGGTCGTCTCGCTCCTTTCGGGGCGTAATATTAATTTTCATTGTAATTATCCTGCCGTATTGTAGGCGACGCGCTGTTTCATCGCATAGTAATCATCGGGGTGGCGTAGTCGCGATAAGAATGCCGTTTCTCACGTTACAAACAGGATCCTTTGTTTATGATAACGGAAGCTGATCGCGAACGTAGGAAGATTGTATTTTGAAATACGTGTGCGAGCAATATTGTTGAAAGTGGAAGAGACAAAAGTGCAATAAAAATCTGGGCTTTACGAGACTTTGTAGAATAGAATAGTCATTCCGCTGTCATCCTCGAATTTTTCATATTATAATCACGCTTTCGTTTCAATCGAGAAAATGGTTTCTTATATTTTTAAAATATCTTTGCTTTTCCTTAAACTTAAATAAATTTTCCTAACGATAGAGATATAAGGTTAAAAATGATTCAAAGAATGTGTGACGCGTTAACTCTTGTCGTTGAAACGTAGAATTAAATTTTCTTTTTGTGATGAAATGTGGAATCGCGAGTTATACTGTTTGAATTAAATTATGACATTTTAATTAGCGATATTGGTAAAAGAAAATAGTAAAATATGTTTAAGATTTATAGAATAAATCTGTAAAATCAAATTTAGATTAATTGTAAATTGTAAAATATACGAAGGTTAATTAAATTAGTGAAATAAAATGGATGAAAAGGTTAGTTTATTTGAAACGATAACTCTGCTTGTTGTTTTGTATCATTGCTTTTCATCCAATTCCGACATTAAATATTATTAAAAATAGTGGATACTATGTTAAACTCAGGCGTCTCGACGCTAGCGTACTGATTTGTATCTTTCAATTTTTATTACCATTCTTTTCTGCATTTTGAAATGCAAACTCACTCGAAATCAAATGCACTGCACAAATTAACAGCTTCGTATTTGTACTTGTCTGAAATGTCCTGATTAAACATTCAGATTGCTATTATCCAATACACTGCAATACGCTTTGATTTACCAACATTTGTACCGAAGAAAAATGACCCTTTTATATTCTCTCCATTCTTTTTTCTCTGTCAACATTCGAAACGAACATACGAAACGAAGTTACGGAAAAACAATATTTCACCAACGTCCATACATAACCCGAAAATACCCCATCGTTTATAGTAGCCTCTGCGATATAGGCAGAACCTAAATTAAAGCATCAAATATAGCGATGCCGAATGATACACTGACATCCAGGGCTACATATGCAGCATTTTATCTTTTCCAGTAGGCAGTGGAGTATAGTTAACCTCTTTGCCTTGTAACATAGAGCCACGTTCTATTCAATAAAGACCCTATATTCATAAAAGAGCTTAGTTTGATCTATAATTCTTGTTTCTGTCTTTCAGATTCAAATTTATTTGATATTATTTGACTAGGATTGTTAATCATTGCCCGTCACATTACTATGATCGCTAATTATCGATCCTATTATATGACACTGGTTGTTAAAGAATACTCAACTCGAATCTAGCAATATTACCATTTCAATGCAACCTACCATTTTCTATTTATTTCATATGCATTTCATACAGTATTCTAATTAATTTCCCAATCGCCTTATTTCTAATCCTTATTTCTAAAGCTCTGTTACACCTTTTTGCTCGCTATCCTAAAACCGAATCTTTAAGTGGAACGTAATTCGACTGTAAAGTTACTACGTGTTATGAAAATACGATATGATATACGACAAGTTCGACTCTATACGACCGACGTAGTGTATATGTCGTACTTATTAACGCCATTACAACCTCCATTCAGTGGCGGTTCGAATCAGATAAACGTGCCAAGAGCGTCGTTATTAACAAGCGTTGATTGGTCACAACCGGACGGTCTGTCATCGATCGACATGAGAAAATGATTCAACGCTATCTCTCGAGCTCGACAGCCTCCAGTTTCGTCGGTAGATGACGGTCCGTAACGGTAACGAACAGGTTTAATCAGTGTCAGAAATATCCTGCGGGCTTGTACGTCCTTGCATGGCACATACTTTAAATCCACCGCACGATATCACGATCCGCAAGCGCGATTCGAATGTAGAAGCAGCGGCAGGCAATTATAGGATTATTCCTATTGAATTTCCCTGGGGAGGAAAAAAAAAGAGAATGAAAAGAACTCGAACGGTTTACCAGTTCTTTTCTCTTTTTTTTCCGTTACCGTCGGGCTTCCCGTGCGTTTTGTTTAAATCATACCCATTGTTGCGGAGCGACGTGTGAGGATTTCGTAGCGGAAAAGTACGAAAATATGGCTCTCCCTTTTCGTCGTTCCACCAGGCCAATGCAAATTGAAACTAGGTCGAAATTAAATGAACACGCCTGTTACCCCGGTTTGAGAACATGTAAGTGGAGGTAGTGAAAAGAAACGCGTTACATTGTTGGGATTCTGTTGCTTTTGTAAACTTTTTGTTTCGCCGAAACGTATAAAAGAAGGAAAAAGGGGAGGATTTGGGAAGAATATTTTTGTAGAATTCTTTTCCTCTAATCTTGGGTATTGAACGTGTATGGTTAGTAAATTATACAGAATAATTTTCGAATATTAGTGGAAATATTATATTATGGATTTTTATTACTCGCAATTCTATCTAAATTGTAGATTTTTATTGTATTGCGATTGTGTGTTTGCGTCATCAATACTCTAACAATTCTGAGCATTGTGGGAAACTTCTAGTCGATAACATTTTGTTTGGCGTTCTCATTGACCACTTGACCGTAACACGATTACAGTACAGAATTTACAAGCCTCTTAACGTGATGGCATTATGTACTGCTGAAATCATGAATGTGAATACAAACTTAGTATGTTGAAGTAACCTACATACTCATTAGTCAATGATACTATAGGTAAGTGGGAATACAGATCTACCGTCACAGTGACAAAGATCCTTAAAGATATTATATAATTCATTACATCTCACATTTTTATCATTCGTTAATAATTTTATTCAAAGTTATTAAAAATTATAAAGGAGAAAGAGAAAGTTGCATGAACCTCTTTTGCGATAATTCGCAATCAAAATGCACAAACAAAATTTTATAAGATAGACATAGACTACATAAAAATCAATCGTTACTATCCAACATATTATTTACTGAAAATTTGATTAGCAGTGAACACGTTAAACTGCCAAGAGAATTAAATTTATCTTCACAAAACAACCCATTACGACCCTAACCGCACAACACCACGCTTCATAATATCTACATTCCCACGCAAACTATATCCTAGGATCAATTTTCAATCACCAGAAAAGCATCAGCCACTGCCTTCAATTATCATCCCACCACAGATCTACCCTCCCGCATCTTCGATCTTTCGTCCCCCTCCCCACCTTCTCTTCTATCGTATCTTGAGAACTTTCTCGTTCCAACATCGAGTTTGTAATTGGCACCACGAAACACGCTGCTTGATCCTAATAAACTTTACACATACGTTTCGTTCTGCCTATCTTCTCGCCTTTTGCACCATTTCCATCTCGAAGTTACCCCGTCTTCGTCGGCCTGTCTTCGTTTCCTCGTCGCTCTAGCATCTCTGTTTGATGGTACTAGCACAGGATGGATACATTCATAGAGAAAGAGAAAGGGAAAGAGAAAGAGAGAGAGAGAGGGAGTTAAAGCAGACCCTAATAATTTTGAATTCGGTTAACCCGGCTCTGACACCGAAGCGAGCTTCTCCGCTCTACTTCGCGAACGAGCACCCCATTTTCCTTACACCGTTGGTCTAGTTCTCTCTCTCTCTCTCTCTCTCTCTCCCTCTCTCTCTCTCTCATTCACTCACTCACTCGCTTGCTCTGGAACTGCTGTACGCCGAGATAACCGCAATGAATCATCGCCCCGATAAGCAGACACGCTCATTCGTGAACGTTCAGCCAGCCTCGTGGACCATATCGTATCGCGACACGGTCCGATTTTGGTGAACACCGTACCTCTGACTTTGGGGCAGCCGGACTCCGTGACATTGGACTTGGAACGGGGAACTTCAAATGATAAGGTACGTGTCTATTTGAAGGAAAAGCTATCGCGAGTTACTCTCGAGATTATTTTTCTCGCTAATGGACATTGGATAACGAATACCCACGTCACTATCCAAGTTGGCGACGTCAGCCATTACGAGTCTTAAGAGTTTGGGAGGAAATATTCGCCGACGATCTGCATGGCTTAATTGGGAAAGCATGCGCCTAGCAAGCGGAAGAGTCGGATTCGAGTCCCGGTCCGACAACCCGATCCGTCGAATATTTTTCACCAGACAGTGGTACGGACAGTCGTCCGCTAGCGAGAGATACCTTCGAGAGTAAATTCGCGATAGTTTTACTCTCGAGTGGATATCTACCTACTTGGTACGTATACGATAGGAGAAGCTGTCGTAAATTTGATTAAGGAGATAGCACAAAGGCAAAGGGAGTAAGTACTATACTCTATCGCTCATTGTCAGCGTTGCTACACTGCTGATTATAGATATTAGGACACTTACTTATTACTCTAGAGTTGGGGGAAACTCAACGAATTTTATTTTATTGAATATTTTATGTTGGAAGACACGTACGATATTGTACATTGTTTAATGTCCAGTATCATAGTATATTGTCACAAATTATTACTGCATAGCCGGGTTTTGAACTTTGAATGAGATGGGAATATCTTCAGATGGTTGTTAATTTATTGTATCACGAGCTGCATTGAGGTCGACGTACTCTCAGATAGATTTATAATCTCAGTTTATACATTCTGATCTGGTTTTACGCTCTCGTTGAAGTCATACTTTGCATGGTACATTTTTCCGATTTTTATGTCGATATTGGAGAAATTTGTTTGATACTCTATCATAGTAGTTACAAGAGTTACGTGAGAATGTAATTCATTGACTAGTTTTGGGATTATATGCCTGCCACTTCTGGGGTATAATTTATCGTAGTAGAAAATAAAGCATTCGTAACTATTTTTAAACGTAACATTTTATATGTCGTAACGAGCAAATTTTATTATTATTAATTAATTAGGACATTATATTATAAAAATATAGTATCAAAAAATCCATGATATATCTTATTATTTTAATAATCAGTAAACATAGGGTCTAAGGGGTTACAATTTACGTTGCGAGGATTAGAAATGAACAGAAAACTCGTTAGTGTTATAGAGACTTTCAATTTGAAGGTTGTATTACGTTGTGGGCTTTTATTTCCGTTTCGGAAAATAAAATGGAGCACGAGAGAAATTGAGAATTGGAGCTTGTTAATTGAAAACGTGAATAGATTTTTTTTACGAGTTTTATATTTGCCTCATTGATATATATATATATATATTAGGTCTGAAAAGTTTCTTTCGTTTTATAAGAAAATAATGGATGCATAATACTTTCCGTTTTGTATTATTTTATCGAATTACATATGATCAATTTTGTTCTATCGAAATAAAGATCACAACGTTCGATAGATTAGGTTTCATGTTTGTATAAAGATGCATCGTTGTAAAAGACATTTTTCAGACAACCTAATACTTAGATTTATGCACAAACGTGACCAGGAATAATTTATTAATAGAAAATTTTCTTCCACGAGTTAAATTTTTTAAATAAAAGTATAGATTCGATAGATA
This sequence comes from Bombus pyrosoma, assembly GCF_014825855.1. NCBI lineage: Eukaryota > Metazoa > Arthropoda > Insecta > Hymenoptera > Apidae > Bombus > Bombus pyrosoma. The sequence continues at coordinate 12,095,248 of NC_057773.1, read as the reverse complement.
ATAACAGCATTAAACAAACATATTTTATGGTTTTCTAGGCCAAAAATTATGATAATAAATATAGAACAAATAGTGTGGCAGTGTTAAAATAAATTCTTTCCCTTTAGACCGAAAGTGGTACGACATAAATCAGCGTGAAACTGCTAGAAGACTCGAACGATAAAACTTCTCCGTCGAGCTGCTTCGCTTTGGTCCGAGATTAATAATATACACGATGTGAACGCGTCTTAAGCGTCTCTGTTTTAATTAAATTGAAATCCGCAGTAAAGCTTATTAGACGCTCTATTAAAAGAGCCTGGACACGGCAAAGAGAATTATTAATGTGTTAAAAGAAAAAGGAGAACGTTAATAGGAAGTAATAACGATTTAGAGATAATTTGTAAAAATAATCTATGTTTCACGATTCTATTTGAACATCTGTTCGGCTATTTCGTAAAACAATTAAACACTAATAAATTGAAAATAATAAATTAGATCATAGACAATAATACGGTTCTTTTCGTATTTTAAGTAGGAATAAGTAATTATTTAATAGTAATTAATCAATGATGTGTCTTCTATCGTTTGGTACAACCGTTTATCATTCTTCTATTAAGTTTTCCATTTTTCTTTTGCAAAATTGGTCTGGTGACAAGTTCCATTGTTTTAAACTAAGCTCTTAAAGAACCACATTTTTTATGGAAGAGTCGAATATACGTGTTTACAGGATACTGGATTTTATATCGTATTATAAATACGTGTCTTTTTTACGAAAATAACTGCATTGACGACACAGTGGACGACACATTTGCTAAAATATATTTTGTGTCCATATTTTCCATATTTACCATTGCCATCCGACTTTCAAATAAGAAATATATGAATAATTATACGTTAATTTAACATATTTCCCATCGCTGCTCGATATTTAAACAAGAAGTTTAACCAACAAAAGTGTAAATTGAAAATATCTCCATACATCAAACAATTAAAATTATTTAAAATCACTTTACATATAAATTAATTCTAGATATTCCGTCAAAATAAAATTCATATTGTGCGTATTGTTTCTCGATTGTATAAATTCATAAAATAATGAACGGATTGGTCAAGTGAAATATTTTTAATTATATAAAAATCAATGAAATTCTATGTTTCGGGAGATGTATCGTATACAGAATAGTACTAGAAGGAATTTCTATCGACCCATCGAATAATTCTCTATTGTATTCTACGGTATTAATTGAAAGATCATGTTCATTCTACCTAGATTACGCGATGTCGTCCATGCTGCAGAGTTCGTTTGAGCATAATTCCATGCATAATGCGATCTTCTAGCATTTCCATTGACTTCTATCTATCTCCTATATTAAGAGACAAAATTTACTCTCATTTCATAAAAGAATACAATAGAAATGGAGAAGAAAGTACGCCATAGAGTAAAAGAAATCTTTTTACAATTCAAGTATTCTGACTTTGAGTGGATACCTGATGTAAAATGGACATCTAATATACTTTCATTTTATGGAGATAATAATAAGAATAGCGTTGGTCAACAACTGTTGCTCCTTGCAAACTATGAAATAGCTAAAAAAACTTCACTTTAAACTTGGAAGATAAAATGAGTGATTTATGATAACAAGTTTATATTAGTGAAACGGTTTCGAATTTCTTCCAAATTTACGCGGACGCGATACTCTTTGAAAATCGACGCGAAACACGGTACAATCGATTTCGATAATTCTCAAACCGGAACAAACTGACCACCGCGAAACGACGAATCAGCGCGTAACGTTCGAATTCCACCGCTGGTGGAATCGATTTCAAAAAGTTCCTGCACGCGAGTCAGTCGTTCCGGTTGCATCAGGCAATTTCGATAATTCGCAAACGTTGTCGCCTTTTCAATCGATGACCATCACAGGAAATCATCTCGGTCACCTTCGTTCTAAATTACGCGAGATTAAAGTGCCAATGCTGATAGCGTTCTCGTTTAATCTTCGTTCTACCTTTGATCCACGTTTATTTCCTATTTATGACTTATCCTCTAGAATTGCGATCTAATGGAACGATATATATCAAAGTGCGAGTGTATTCGGAGGCTTTTCCTGTGCTACATCTTTTAGTCCGTTTTTCCAAACTTCAACATCAGGAGGAATAATATTTAGTGTATTCGCAATCAAGTTGATAAACTATATATATTGTACAGGTATGCATACTATGACTCCCAATGTTATAGGCAGGATATAAAAAATTTATTCAGCAATGTATCAATTAACAATTCGACAAAAGTTCGTGGAGTAGAATACATGAGATGTCGTACTCGTATTGAAATGGAAAGTACAAGTTTAGGAACAAACTTTCACGTTGAAGGGTGGTTTGTTCTCTTAAACCTGAGTTATCGGAGGTAAGATAATATCTAATACTTTTGATTATTTTTCAAGTTTTGGCCGTTCACGATCTTTCCTTTTCAGAACTGTGTCTCCATGTTTCTCAATTTCATTTTCATTTCAATTTCATTTCAATCTCATTTATAGCAAAAATATGACATAAATAACAGTTGTAACAGCAGCATGTTGCTCATATACTAATAAAACAAAGAAACAAGAATAACATAAAAATCACCCTAAACTAGAGCAACTCGCAAAGGATATCCTTCAAATATTCTTCAGAATTCGACAACTCGAACGCAATGTTACAGTCATCGGGATAGAACGGGATATTCACAACACGTGCCAAGAACTCTCAAAACTTCAACTCATTTCCTGATCCCTCGAAACCCCTCGAGGAGAAGCTCGCGTGTCGCGGTGTGCTCTCGAGTTTCATGGAAATTTCGTCGAGGAATCCCGCATCAAGCAGTTAACTCGAGTTAATCAGGTCGTCCATTTGGTTTCGCGTTATTCATCAAGACTTTTGCAACGATTGTCCCGCTCTCTGATGAGCCGTGTCCTTTGAACGACTGCTTTTGCTAATGTGGACCGTATCTCGCGGAAAAACGACTACTTTAATGGCTGAAACGCGATCGTGAAACGGGAAACGAAGACAAAACGAGTATGAGGAACGTTGAAGAAAAATATACAGTCGAGGAGAAAAATAAGCGGACAAGTAGTAGAAACAGGTATCAATCAGGTTTAATGGAATTAGTATTAGTGTTATATACTTGAATCTTATTTATTATCAGCGTGCAGATTTTTATGCAAATTCATACTTTGAAGGATAGAATTAAAAATATAAAATACAAATACAAAATTTTTTTATCCGCTAATTTGGATATTTTATTTCCGCTATCTGTTCACTTATTGTTGTCCCCAACTGTAAAATGATGTCTTCAGAGAACGCGTCTTAATAATGCATCACTGTTGCACGCGTTTGAGGATATATTCGATGCTAAAACAACGAGTAATGGGAACAAAATGTAATATAATTTCCGGTTGGTAATGCTGGACACGCGAACGAAGAAATTTCGTGTTGAAAGAACGAGCTAAGAGAAGAGAAGATTGATTTATTCACACAAAAGGAAATTTCTTCGGAGTGCATCGTAATCGAATTCTGGATAAAGTTTATGTCTTGCAAGAGGAACATAAAACTTACACGACATGGATAAATGAACGCTTGGAAATGATTGTGGAAGAATGTAGAACTATCAGTGATCACGACTGACATTACTTAGGAACATACTGGGAAAGTAATGTCTGCTTTTGATAATACTCGGAGAAGGTTCGAGTGGACCATATATGACAAAATCATTTCACGAAGATGACGTTTAGAACTAAATTTCTCTAATAATACGACGATCAAATCAAGAAAAAAAATAAGAAAAGGAGGAAGGTAAAAAGCGGTAGATCATGAAACGCAGAATCCAAAAGGGTAAAAAGGAAGGGTGGCACCTTCACTTCTCACACGACGTCACACTCGTTATTTCATGCTCGTTAACCCCGGCCATCGGGTAGCGGCCAGTTCGTAGCCGACCGCGTTGCTTTTTAATTAAAAATTCTAGCCGCCTGTAGACAGTAATTTGAATTCATAGGTGGCAGCCATTGTCTTGGCAAACGGCGCGTTCTCTGGCAGCGGTTTTTTAAAAAGATGATCACAGTGGGCGAACGTGATACTGGGACAGGAAGGAGCGAAGAAGGAGGCCGAGACACGGCGACGATAACAATAATTATCCTGCCATTTTTCTTCGCCAATTTGGTCGTGAAACACGTGGCGCATTTCGCGTATCCGTTCGCCTGTGTCCTTCCTGTGGCCTCGCCTTCACTTCCGGCTAGATTAGAAACGGTCCAATTGTTGTCCTCGCGAATTTCCACGAAAATTTCCTTGGAAACATTTACAAGCCTTTCACGTCGTCGTGAACGTGATAAGAGAAGTTCTCGTTTAGCCGGCTGTGATTCTGCTAATTTTCCTTCGCTGGCATTTCAGAGCGTCCAATTTGTAAGGGTGTAATGATGAGTGATGGGATAAACGAGGCATTGTTAACACTGTTGAAAGGATTGAGAGATGATCCTTCTACCAGTGTCTTGCAAGTAAATGATCTTCGTTGTGTAATAGAAGATTGTTGTAAATTCATCTTTTTTCGTTCTTGATTCTTTTCTTCGTAAATGGAAGATGTTTATTTCGAACTAATTAATTAATGAAGATTTAATAGAAGAATCGTTACTTAAACACGTTAAATTTATGGAACGAAATAAAGAGATTTAGATCGAGATCAAACTGCAGATGGAAACTGACTATTATTTAAAGAATTAATAGAAACCGTACTTGAATAATAATTTGAATGGATAGCAGCATACAACGATATCAAGCCATTCAAAATCATTCAAAGGTACTTCCTGGATCTATATGGTCCTCGAGAGTGTATAACCTAGCGAATATCCTATACTTTCTACCACACTCTACTGACGTACCACGTTCTGTGACTATAACTTGATATTCCGTACCAGACCTTTGATAGCTCTCGTAAAATACGGACTGAAATTATCCGTATCTGCAACTCGATCGTGCGCAACATGTTAATACTAAAATTGATAAAATCAAAACATATTTCAGTAGTGAATTATCTGAAAAAGGAATTTTCTCTCGTCGAGGGCAAATTAAGGAAAAGCTTTGAGGAAGACTTCTAAATAAAATATTAAGGCAAACAATTTTTATATATAAATTAATTTACGTATGACTGATTCGTCCATAGTAATTGATGTTTTAAATGCACATTTATGCGAAAAGAGCATGCAAGATGCGTAAGATCTTCCGATTCCTATCGTGTCGAGCATGAGCCTCTCTGTTCTTCCATTCTGCGACTCGTTCCAGTGCAAGACAAACTTTAACTGCAAAGAGCATATCCAAAGGCGGAAAATATGTACGCGGCTTTTGAAACCTTCAGAGGATAAACTCGACGGCTAAATGTACTGGAAAAATGAAGTTTGATGATGCAATATGAGACGAAGACGCTCATCTAAGAGAAAGTACACAAATGGTTTCTGCTTCGGGTTAAATTTTTATCCCCTCGTTTAGTTTATAGTCCACTAATATCGTAGCAGTTTCCTTAATAAAGACGTTTTGCATGATACTTTAATAATTTGAGAAGGACCTACAATTTCCTTGTAATTCACAATAAATTTCATCCAATTTTGTTAAACTAAAAAATTCCTTCCAAGAAACAAATCTAAAATTATTATATTATAACATTTTCATATAACTGTATATCGTATATAAATGGAATACAATAATATTATTTGACATTTTAAAAAATTATTGAGCCGAGTAGAATCTTCTATTTTCGACTGATTACCAAATTTTATTCGATTTAGAAACCTCCAAATTCATCTCGAAATAAATGCGAATCTAAAATTATTGTATTAGGTTGTCCCGTAAATTAATATTCTAAATAAAATACTGGCGTAATAAAATTATTTGCTACGAAAAAAAAGTAATCAAACTCGATTAAATTGTCTTATATATGCAAAGAAAATTCTATCCAAATTTTCTACGAGTAATTCGTGTGATAAATAGACAAAAGAGAAAAAATCCACTCGCCTCGTTTCATCTCGATCGCGAACACAGTTACCGCGGTAATTTCTTCCACCTGCGCGATCCTCTGCAATCTCCACGTTTCTTTTCATAATTCATTTACTTCAGATCGCGTATCCTTTACGAGCCATCAACCTATCTCCACCTTCTGCCTAAATCTGCATGTAATTTAGTTCGAATAAAGTGAATTTATTTGTACCGCTTCTTCGACGTAACTGAATAAATGCTTTCGTTATTTTTCATTTCCTTTCATGATGTTCGTCCCTATTACACGGGATATCCGACTTAAGAGCACCTTGTTTATTTGTTACACGCAGACATTTTCTCGAAACACGCCGATAGATAGTCTTCTTCCTTGGTATTCGGTTCTACTTCTTCGTTTCCGTATTTGTTCCGTCTTTGTGCGCTCTTTGTGCCGGATGACAGAAGAATTTCCTCTCGTGGATATTCGCTATTCGACATACTCGCTTAGTGCTTTTCTCGTGATGGGAGTTCAGTCGTAGAAACGGTATCACGTCCAACGATTCTAAGAAAACGCTTCTACGATTTAAAACGAGGAATGCAGAGGTATTTGTTATCCTTTCCTTTTCGTTTCTTTTATTAGGAAAAGTATTGCTTATTAGGTAAAGCATAATTCCACTTTACTTGCTGTTAAATTGTTTTCCACGATATTGAACACGTTCGAAGAATTTCAAGCTTGAATGGAAGAATTGACTAGTTAGTGTAAAACGAGGTACAAGTAACATCTACATTTCTAGGTTTATAAATTTTCACATTCTTACGAATATTTCTTACATTATATATTCTAATGAAATAATCCATACCGTAATAAAAAAAATATAAGAAAGGTAGTGACCAAAATTTACGATCGCGTCAACGTTCCGAAATACGAATTTCTTTATTCGTAGAAATGGCACAGCTGGGTTTACAAGCACGCCATCGTTGAATTCTGTTCAGTTGTTAAGTAGACAGTGCGCTAGAAACGTGTTCGAAATGTTTAGTGAAATGTTTATCTCTACGGTGCAATTCCGAAAGCGACGAGGCTGCCTCGTTCACATAGTTTCACTTCAGAAGTTTCATATAACAAAAATTCACGTAGATTTTTCTTCAAATTAATATTATTCGCGTGATCGAGTACCAAGATTCTGATTAAAAATGTTATGATCGAAAGATATCTCAAATATCAAAATTTTCTTCTTATTAAATCTTCCTCTCTTGATACGATCGCAGTAGAAATGTATTCGACCTTTCTCGATAAACCACGCTCTCTTTTCTTATTGAGACTGTTTTTCCTTATGGGATTCATCTGTTTCCGAATGAATTCTTTTTTTAAATGGAGTACATACATATACATATATGGGAGTGTCTCCTATTCGATAAAATTACTTATTACTTTGGTAGAATATTTATAAATAATGAAAGAAATTATAACTCTTCCAGTTACAGTAACAGGGTACATTTTTCTAAAAAAGAACTAACTTCACATATAGAATTGATGAGAAAATATAACATACTTTTACTCTTCTTATTTGGTGGAACACCAGACAAAATCCCATTTCTTCCAAATTTGTCTGTTTCTCTCAGTTCTTCTTCTTTCCTCTACGTCAAACATCTAAAACAACAACCGGAAGCAAACAAGACCAAAGTTAAAATCCATCAACGGCCTATCGCAAGAACTTCCTTCGACGGTTGTTCTCGCTTTCGTTCAACTTTAGCATTTTTCCGAAAAAATTCCAGGGTCCCTCGCTTTTTCTTTTCCCAACGCCGTTCGCGTCTCCGAGGATACAACGTGTCTCAACCAAGGTGCATTGCGGTCCTGTAATTGGACACCACTAATGCACCTCAACCTCGTTTGTCGAACGTGAAGGGAATGAAAAGGAAGAAACAGGAAAGATCGAGCAGCCGCTAAGAACGAGAGGAAAAGAAGGAAAAGGAGGAAGGAAAGAAGGATGGAAAGGAGAAAATGAAAAAAAGCGTAAGTCGATACGGAAGGCGTCGTTATTTGGTTTATTCGTTCATCCGATCTGTTTCCCCTTTGGCTCGCTAGTTTCTACGCTGCTAGTATATTTTTGTTTCCTCGTTTGAACCTTCTCATGCTTTATTTACCGAATACTTGTATTTATACTTCACGATATAAAGAGAAACTTTAATTGGTCAATTTAATAAAAATTTTCGGGATTTGAAATGTAATGTAGTGTCGATACAAAGATCAGACGAGAATTTCATACGACATTAATTTGTGCATCGACTTATTGTGATACGAATCGAAATTTGAGCAGTCCGAGATTAATCGCGTGTTTCATACTCTAAAAAGATCGTTCGTTTAGTTTTATATTTAACTAAATTCTAACTGCGTTCACTGCTAAATCTTTTCGCAACTTCGAAGAATATACTAGATCTTTTTACAATAAGGAAAAAACAAACAAAAATGGAAATAAGGAAAGTTTAGTGGAATTATCCCATTTTTGACAAGGTTCAGACACGTTACCTGCAGCGAGCATCGCATGTTACTCACAGATCATCATAACTCACGTTTTACAAAGAGTTCGATCAATAAATTTGTGTCAGAAACATTTCTGAGAAACGGTAGCTACGGATTAATATGAGTTATGCCCGCTACTCTTCATTCAAAATCAGATACTTAAAAACATGAAAATCGCACGTTTTAACATTGCCCGTTTAAATCGCACGATGTACATCGATTTCTATAAGCAAGTCTTATTTCACAAATCTATCACATCGGATACTATTACCAGACTCAATTTATTCCTTCCTATCGCAACTGAGCACGAAAAGATGCATTTCCATCCAGAAATAAACTATTGACATCGGACGATGTGACCCTTAAGACGAAGCAAAATTGATCCGATGCGCTTCGTTAGATCACCAAAAATAAGTGAGATATTCCGGAGTCTCTTTTAAATGCTTCGCCCTATATAAATACATATAAATAGCATATATAATGTATTGTAATAATTACAGAACTCTAACCAATCTCAATTACGATCGTTTTATTCTATAACTTTAATCTATACGCTGGCTGATTATACAATTCCTATCACATACGTTGACTAAAATAATCAATCGATAAAACACCTCGGCATAATGCAAATGAAAACACATAAACTGTATTCCAATTACTCTATCCACCATCGCGAGACACCATATATCTTCAACTCCTCTCCATCTATCACCTACAAACTCTCTTTCTTCTTTTAATTTCCAAGTTCTATGGTCTCGTTCCTGATCAACCCGACACCTCCTCCCACTTTCTTCCTTTCATATCACCAGATCCGAGTTTCGTTCACCTTTCCGCTCCGCTATTCCATCTTGTCCGCTGTAACGCGTCGGAAACCGCCGCCACTCGAGTTCCCGCGCGTCAGTCGATACTCTTCAGCCACGCGCGCGTTTTTCATATTTCATTCCTTCCGGCGGGCCTGTACCTCCCGCGGCTTTGTCGTTCGTTTGTCGTCGGCACCCTTAATTCTCTGTTTCGTCGGGAACACACACCGATTTTCTTCGTCTTCTCCTTCTCACGTCGCTTTATTATCCGTCCTCTGCAATCCGGCAGCGGCGTGACTTTCTTCCTTTCCGCAATTTCCCCGTTCGTTCGTTTTTGTGCTTTGTCATCTGGCCAGTCCTCGCGTATTTTCCGCCATCTTTACCTCGACCCCCCTTCCGTGCTCTTTTTATTTCTCTCAGCTATCGCGGTCCAGAGCCTCGGATTTCATATTATTTCCTACGCGCTCCGTGTTTCCTCTGTACCGTGCGCCGCGTTCGTCTCCTGCGGCCCATTATCCTTCCCCCGAGCTGCTCCTTCCATCTCCAATACGCGTCTCGCGTATATAACATCGTTGTTTTCCCTTACTCGGTTTCCACGACGTTTCGCTTTCTCATTTTCCGCGTCTCGTAACAGAGCCTCCGCCAACTTTCTGATCCAGCCATCTCGTTGGAATGGTCGTTAGACGCGATTCGAGGTTAAATTTCGCGGTGGAAATTGCGTGTATAGTCTGATTTAAGTTTAAGTTAAGCGTAGTGTAAATAACCGGCTAATGCAAGTAATTTTCATATTTCGGCAAAGGTTAGGAAGTCATTAATTAAAGTTACGTACTGCGTTCCGAATTTAATAATACGAAGTATCTTTTAACATCGTCGAAATAGATCGTTCTCTATAAAAACAGTGGCATTACTAATTAACATTACGGAATAGTTGCTTCAAGTAAAAAGATTGTCCAGGAGTTGTATTAAAAGTTCATTCTGCAAAAATAACCTGCAAAGGGAAACGGAATTAAACGAAGAAAAAAAGAAAATGAATACGATGAAACAAAGTCAAGGCAATTTCACCAGTCCCGGTCTATCGCTTAGTATTTTTTGAAATGGTTCCCATCAGGCTAATACAGTTTTGCAGAAATTAGTTCTACGAAACGGACAAAAGCTTCGGAGAAATTAAAAAGAACGAGGCTCTTTGTATACACAGTTTGACCCAGAGCAGAGAGAACACCTCTTGAGCCGTGGTATATCTCGAATTCATATTTCACCTTATCGCTAAATTGCTCTCTGTATGTTCAATCCCTGCTCCGCTCTCACTGTCCGTGGCAGAGTTAAAATTCCCTTGGCTTTACACAAGATGTGTCGATAAATTTTCTAAAGGGTGTCCTTAGACAATTTTCTGAGACTGTTTCCTTAAGAAAACACGCAGACGTAGATTTTAGATAATGTTTAGATTACGCTTACGTAATAAGCTGTTAGGCGCCACTTTTGATGCCGTAGCTAATTATGTAAGAAATTATGTACCATATATCCTATTACATATAATTAATTATACGAAATAATCGAGTTTAAGCTGTAAGTGGTCATATTTCAAAAAGTATGTCACATTGAAAAGATTGGGGTTCAAGAATTGAGTCCAATTTCCAATTAGCCAGGGTACTAAGGTTATTTCGATTTTTTAACGGTGTATGTTTGTTTACAAAATGGAATGACATAACATAACGAGACGCAATCGAACAATCTTACAGTAACATAGTATGTTTAACGTTCCAAAAGAGCTTCTCCTGTTTGATCGAATGCTTTTTAACGTAAATCACGCGTACATTTATTCCGAAAATGGAAACTTCGTGTTCCAAACTACACTCCAAATCTAAAATCCTGACAGCCGAAGCTTTCGCCATCTTTTTACTTGTAGGTATCTAATAATAGCTATTGATTCATGCCCTTTCCTTCATCAAAAACGTATCAACGAACCTGCCATCTCTCACAAAACCATAACAACAGAACACGAAAATATCTATTATTAGCACTGTCACAAAATCATAAAAATAATGCGCACAATGACTTCACGACGAATTTCACAAACATTGAGAACCATATAACTGACAAGTACACGATTCGATAAAGAGCACTTCTAAGATACCAGGTCACTTGAACTTGCCTCGCATTATCGTTGGTTCCGTTGTTCCTACGTCATCGCAGTCACAGTCGCTCGTCATAGTCGAGGTCAGAGCTTCACAAGTTTGCCCTCTCTCGTGGCGAGGGTGCTGCAACTCGAGACAGAGTCGCCGATTCTCGATTGCTTCGAAGTATCCACTCGCTGCGAGCTGAATGCTTCTCCATCTTCGACAAAGCGCGATAATCCGACCAAACTTTTGTTCGACGAAGACGCTAGCTCGGAACAAGAGCGAGGAAGGAAGCACGGATACAGGATGGTGACTGAAGGAGCAGATAGAGCGAAAAGCGAGAGAGAGAGGATACGCAAGAATTGAATATCTATTATTCCGGCGGCTCGACGATGAAACGTTGAAGAGGGTGACTCGGTGATCCTCGAAAGTTCACCTCGTTCTTTTAGATTGCGTCGTTACACTATTTTCTTGGCGAAACCGAAGAGGCTTTCTGCTGTCAGCCGGTCGTTCGATGCTTTTCAGCTGGAGGACTTTAATGGATAAATGTTCGATTCGTCTTGTTTTTCGGTCAGGGAACAGAGATGATCGATGAGGGAACTAATGATAAAGTATATGACGATAGAGGGCAAGAGCGCTAAAGTACAAGAACAATGTTAAAAATAGGCGAACTTTCGAAGTCATCTGGATTGAGAAATTCTTTCATAGCGTGACTCTGCATATTCTGTGGAAATAATAATGGAAAGAGATCCTAAGACGTGTTTCATATGCGAGAAGTTTACAGATTTTCCACAAAATTTGTATCGTACGATATTTCTTTAAAATTATCATGACTCACGTGAATAATTTTCAAGAGTAACGTCAATAGCGATAAATTTTATGGCCTCAGTTGTGACGGTCCATTGAAATATGTTTGCTTAACTCGGTTGAACATTAATTTCTGGAAATCTGTTTACTCGTAGGAATTCAGTTGTGTTTCCCAATACTATTGTATCGATCGATGTTCAGTTGTTCGGTAGATGATGCACGAGAAACGTGTCTAAAACGCATCGTGTTCGTTTGTGTGGAACGACTGTAGAAACACCACAAACGTGTTTATCTAACAATATCGAAACAAATTAGATTAGGAATTGAATCTGAAAATTTGTATAATACGATCAGCGACTCTTAAGTCGAAAGGATGTTATAAATATCCATATAATTTCATACAAATTATAATTACGATTTTCGATTTTCGATTTTCGATTTCCCTATCGTTTAAACGTACCTACTATTCGTTTCATGAAATATTAAACCGTAATGTTTAACTTGGCAAAGCTACATTAGCTTTTAAACTGCGTTATCATTGAAACAAGAACATTTCGTTAATTTCCAATAGATTAACGCAATAATTTACAAAAATAAATCTCTGAAATGTTATTAACGCGAACAGTAAATACTCCTATAATCGTTATTTGACTAGAATACATACAGTATTTGGAAAATATTTGTAATGCATTAATAACATGCTATTAGTTACGCCATTCATTATGGATAATAGTTCGGTATTGAATTTGTTATGCGTAAACAGTGTTATGAATTATGAATCCGAATGTATACTAGAGGAAGCAATCCTTCATTTATCGAGCAAAGAAGGATTATTGTACGCGGAAAGGGAGAAAATTGAATGTGTTAGGTCGATAGGTGGATAACGTGGCATTAAAAGAAGATCATCGATCCCTCCGATTTCCTTGGAAATTTCCATTTCTCCCGAATGTAATACGTTAAGGCTGAAAGTGGGTGTGATTTGTCTGCTCAACGATATGACAGCTTCTTTCGTGCCTGAGATCCGTCTTTCAAAGGATCGAATAATATTTTTATCGCAAATATAATATATAGTTGATCTTGTAGAATATCTCGTCGAAAAATATTATTATTTAAAAATGTTATTTTCATTACAAACTTGTCGTATATATATGTATACCTATAAGAATATTATTAGCAGACAAAATTGTCAATATAGAAATACTTTGACATAGAATTAGAATTTTTTTATGTTACACGTTTTATTACAATTTTGGTATACGAACATTCAGGAAAGACTGGTGTCTAACGTTCAGAGAGTATTAAAATTAACGTTGTATGGAAAATCGTTCAAGACTTGGTTCAGCAAAGTGCAAAATTAATGTCGCTACTTTATTATAAAATTCTGATCAAAAAAAAACATCGCAATTGCCAAGATTTTTAAAACGCATCAATCTTTCCCAAATACGATGAATGTCGACTTATGATCTCAATTGAGTCGCTAATAACCTGCTATAGTGATCGATATGAGTCTAAACAATCAATTAAGGAAGACAGAACGGTTCGACGTTATTCCAACTCGATCGATAAATTATGGAAAATATTCAACGACAAGTAATTTGTTTGCACGAGTGAAGGCTTGTCCAATTTCTTAAAGAGCCACGTATACATGTGGAGAGATTCAGAGAGGCGATCGATCGATCGAATTTATTCAAGAAAGAATCGTGTCACGGGAAAAATAGCGAAGGACGGGCGGTGCTTTACGCGCTAACAAATAATAGATCGCGTTGCGATGATCGAGAGGGCCATTTATCTTCGGTGAATCACGGACCACGAAAGGAAAGAATAATGACAAAACGCTTACCTTGCCGGAGCCCCTTGAGTTGCATAAGAGAACGCCGGCAGCGTGGATCCTGTACTCCTTGTCGAGTTGCTCGTGTTGTCCTTGAATCTTCCTGTCGGCAAAGGGAACGAAGTTGCGTTACATAATAGATCCATCGTTCATTAATATAGAAAATAAAAGACAAGTCTTGTCTTGAGCGTTATCGTTTTTTCATTTTCGATTTTCTATAAGATATTGTTTCGTGTCTGACAAAGCTTTTAAACTGTCTATTTTCTTAATTAGTATTTAATCTTTAACGGGTGCAGGTTTTAAAAAGATTGACAGATTGGTGGAAACGCGACAATCGAAAGCCTGAGGTAGTATTTTGTAACATCGTGTGCTTTACGAATTTTGTACAAAACATGATATCGAGTTACATAAATATTTTGTTATACAGTTGCAGAATTACGTTACGCAATATTTCCGAAGATGTGCTTTATCTGCACGAACGTCTCAGTTACGGTATAAAGCTCGGTGGAAAAGTTCTCGACAGAGATGTAAACTTCGTGTCACTTGTATCAAACTATTACTCACTTGCACTCTGACTTTTAAACTTCTTTATGTTTGTTGAATACAACTTTCCGATTCTCCATCTTCCCATGGAAGATGCAGTTAATATTTCCCGTAGACTTGTTAACAGGCGTTTCTTTAATCTTCCTGGTACTTCCATAAAGTACTCGCCGTCTTTGTTACCGAACCATCTTTTCGCACAAATTTTCCACTGATATTCAACAAAAAGATTTTAAACTCTCAGTTTCACAATTCATTTACATCGTCATTTTTATCAATTTTCCCTATTATCTATTAAACGATATATTACATTATATATATAGTATATTATCCAAGCCCATAAGAACAATCAAAATAAAATATCCATAAACAGGCGGACAACGTGCATGGCACGTACCACTGTACGTTACGCGATCGCGTACAATCGCTATAATCAATTATTAAACATATTATGACGATCGGTTTGCAGCAAAGGCATATCCTCGACTAGTATCATCGTTCCCTAATTAATCATCCTCAAACATCGAAACCAGCCTTCGTTGCTGCATCCCCTCTACCAGTATCAAACTTCATTCCACACGTACGTAGATGTGTACACGTTTTCTAATTTTTCTTAGTCAACCTCAGCCGTGCAAAGTTACTCTAAATCAGCTCTGCAAACGTCTCACTAAACGGCCCGAGTCTCAGAGCGCAAGAAGTTCATTTGTACGCAAAAACACGACCGGTTAATTCGTCCGGGTGGGTTTCGTTCGACGCTTTAATTCGCTTATTAGATCGTAGCAGGACTCGTGCTTAATTCGCCTTTACGAATTAGCCGCACAAAGTGACTCGACGAGAAGATCTCAGCGTTTCACGGTTGCATCCCCAGAGAAAATGAAGAAGAAGAGAGAAAAAAACAGAGGGACAAAGCGTTGAAGCGAGCGAACAGCCGAGGCAAGGGTGGGTCGTGCAGACGAATTTTTCCAAGCGAGTTCCACGGTTGCGGTGATTTACGAATCGAAGAAGTTGCACCGATGGGCGAACGTCTTCGCGAAAAGTTCGGCAATTACGAGCGAGCAAACAGCTTTACAAATTCATGGCGCGAATCAACCGGCCGTTGGTTCCTCCGGTGAACGCCCGAGGCTGATGGCCCGCCATCTAAATTGAATACGCTCTTTCTATTTCGCTCCTTTCGATGACTTCCGCTGCTTTTCGTTTCCACTGATTTGTTTGTTGTTTGACGTACTGTGTAGATTTTTAACGGATATTTACTTGAAATCTGTTTTGCGAATTTACACGAATCGTAGGTGAAGGAAATTGAGATTCGTTGTTACAGGATCGCAGAGTTTCGTTAAATAATAGGCAGATTTTCATTGCAATGGATATAGAAAGACGCGATATCTGTGTACATTTGCTTATTGTCATACAGGAAATTCAAGCAACGTGATTCTTTTGTGATTTTTACTCCAGCGAAATATAGAAATATTGGCTCATCCCATAAGTAATGCGGTTTCTCCGATAGTTCGTTCTATTTAAAACAATGAAAGTTGCTACTATAGGAGTTTCCGAGAAACTGGAATGAAAAACTTAGTAGAAAAGTGCAATGAATTATAAAAGATACGGAAAAATTCGTCGTTAATCGATTTTCAACGGGTGATTTTTTATCTTCGTTTGGTATATGAAAATCAGCGACTTCGTTATTTATAGAATGATCTAAAGCGTGTAATTTTTGTGGCCTTTATCAAAATAAGACATGTATGTTAAGATATAATTTTTAAGATATTTTCATTTGTACGTTATCTGAACGTGTTCTGTTCTCTTCAAAAATTACAATTTTTATCTAATGATACGCAAGAAACGGATCTAGCACGCTATTATTAATAACGAAGGTGATTATTTAACGTCGTTTATGTGTCAGGGAATCCTTCGTCTCATAATTTATAATTCGTACAACATTCTATAACGTAGTTATACCGCAACCAGAGTAGAGTCACTACTTTTTTAATCAGTTTAACTAGCATCGTGAACAGCGTTGACCTATGTGTGTGGCTCGCTAAAGATTGAGCGAATAAACCACCCAACCACCCCACTCAAGACTCGTATATCACTGTCGGCGCGTGGTTCATCCACGGGGTTACCTCGAAATCCCTAAACAATCTAGATTCTCTCACTCCATCCTATGGGTATTTGCAATGGCAGCATGTGTGTCATACTTCCGGCCACATGATTATCACGCGAAATAGAAAACCTGACAAGGGAAACTGCTTTCGAGGGAAAATGTTTCGAAATATCTATTTTTCCAGGATGTAATAACAGTTTGACATCGTTGAATATTGAATTATTAATGCAAACAACTGTTTTCCCCGCATTGAGCACACGTGTTGCAGTGCCTCCGCTATACCGGGTTTCATTTACTTTCCCAATATCGATTTTATTTTAGAAAGAGTTTTATAAAAGTTCATCAATTACGCTCTTCGCAATATGTCGCCATTTACGTTGATTTAGCGTTCAAACACAGGGCAAATGTAATAAATAGAGGAAAATGATAAACATAATGCTTATAAAGAATGTAAAAAGTTAATATCTAGGGAAACGTGCCTGAACTTTGATATTAAATGCAGAGAATCTGTCTGTACTCGAATTTCTCTTCGCAACTTGTTCGATTTTAGAATCTTAGAAGAAATTAAACGCACGACAAACTCGGCGTTATTCAGTGTTCGCGTAATTCAACGCAACGACGTAATCAAGCACAATGACTTGGAAATGCGACGAGAATGGGAGAATGACTATTAAATTAACGAGCGTGAATTCTCGTGGGAATTTTAAAGAATCTTTTACCGCTACGCTATGCTTGTTGGCGAAAATGTTTTTAAAACGTGGAACCACCCGGTCGATTTTATCATAATCGAAGACAAAGTTAATTCCTCGCAAAATCTTTCTGAATATTTTACGTGTATGCTTATCTGAAGGGACAGACGCTTTCGGAAAAGCACGAAAACCGGCGTTCGTCGAAGTCGTTGAATAAATTTCATTATTAAGTAAAATTATCTTTCTAAAGTTCTTCCGAAGTGTTGGAGTAAGGAATTGCGCGAAGGCGATTTAACTTTTAAACGTTTCGAAGAAGAAGTATCCAGTGAATGATAAGAAAAAAGGTGGAGAAAAATGACAATCTTTGAAAGGGACAATTGCTTTCGAGAAGAAGAAAAGCTTTAAAAGCTATTCGTTTCAGAAGTGGTGTAATATAATGTATGAAATGGCGGTCCAATTTTTGCAATAAAAAAATTATCGTTCTTCTTGTATCATCTCTACGTATAATTTTTATTTCGTTGAAGGCGCCAAATAAAACAACAAAAGCTAATTCAAAATCGATCAGAATCAAACCACCTTTTTAAACACGCTATAAATTCACAGTCGACTAATATTCGTCGTACCAAACCTTTTCACTTCTGAATATGAAATTTAACTTTTTAATAAATAATATCTATTGGAAGATGTTTCTTGGAATAGTTGACAAAATTAAAAAATTCCTCGTCGCACCAAACACCTCGGATACAAAGACTCCTTTCCCGAAATATTCCACCATCGTATCACGCTTCCATTTCCAACAAGAAGGAACGAAAATTCGCAAGAATCGAACATCGAGCACTGCGTTCTCTCGTGATTCTCGTGTCGCTCCTTCGTTCAATTTCTCAGCTCTCTGTTCTCGAGAAGAATCGTCAATTATTCCGTTGTTTCTCGCACGTGTTTGCCACGGAACGCGAAACGAGTGCAGCCGCTTTTGACTCGAAACGCTTAATTGGACTCGCGGAAACGATGGAACTCGGCGCGTCGTGATGCCCGTAAATTCGTCGTCGGTGTATAATCGACGAGGCGCGCCTCCGAGCGTCCGCAAACAGCGCCGAAACGCCGCACCACGAGAAGCTGTGTAAACACCGCCCACCAGACGAGGAGAAAAAAACGATGAAAAAGAGAAACGCTCGGCTTTACATATCGCTGACTGGAGAATTTTCTTCTCGGGCTGTCGTTGGAACTCTCGAGACGCCGCTCCTAATTTTCGGGATTTCAGAAATCCGCGTATGCACCTGTTAACGTGATCCTCCGAGGCTGGATTTATTATCAAGGACGCTGAACCGAGTTTCCTTGGCATAATAATTACGCTAAGAGGGCTGAAAGGGGTGTTAATGCGAAGGAGCGATAGTTACGAAATGATGTTCGATGAAATATTGCTTGGTAATTATTTTCTAAAAGTTGAACGACGATTTGAGAGTTTGAGTTTTGAAAGTGGAGGTTCTTGGAATTTTTGTCGTCGCGAGTCATGTGTGTCGTTATTGACATACGTATAATTGTGTGTGCTAGACTAGATTAGCCGCGTAGTAGTGACACACGTATGTGAATATGAGTGTGTGGAAGTATATGTGTGCACAGCGTGTCGAAAAACAGGTGAATGTAACTGTTCCGTTGGCAGTGTGATATAGAAGATTCTGAGACGCGTGCAAATGTATGTAGTATCGAAAAAGGGGGGTATACGCTTGGTCTATTGTATATTTAAATTCGAGTTTCTCGGAATAGTGTAAGTTGTAAGTTTAAGGTACAAACTAAGAAGCGTAAGAGTGGTGGAGAAGAGAAGCAAAGAGAGAGAGAGAGTGTGTTAGTAAGAGTGTATGCCTTGGTGAGGCCAAAGCTAAATGAGTAAAGGAGTGGGAGAAGGATGCGAGGGTCGAGGGTCAGCAATTTTTGACCTGAGGAGACAGAAGTTGGAAGCCCAGTGTTAGGGTAAGACGTACGAAAACATTGTAGTTAGTTTTTGTTTTGGGTATTGCTTGTACGGATAAAACTAAACTTCGAATAAACCATCCTTTCTTGTCCTTGCTGTAGACCATATTTTGATACTACATGTATATCGACGAAGATCCTGGGAATCGTTTGTTAAATAAATCCAAAACTATTTTAATATGAATTCTAAGTGTAAGCTTAGCGTTCCTTTACTTTTATTTCGGCGATTAAGATCCACAATTGTCAACAGTCGTGTTTCTAAGAATTGAACGATGTGCGAGAAAAGTATTGTCCGATGGGTTAAGTGAATTTTCCTTAAGAGAAGTATACCAAGTAACTTTGCTCAGGCTGAAGAAGGTTAAGCGGCATTTATATAGGAAATTTCTTCTAATTTAATTGTAAATACGTGAAATGTGAATACATCGTGTTGGACAGAAAAAATTCTGTTGAATCATAATTACACTAAAGAGCGCGTTTTTGGCGACGAGATAGCTGTCCTCGGAGATTAAATGTTGCTTTAGACCATAAAATTTAATAGGAGAATAGAAATTTTTACGTCGATTCTAGAAATATATTAAAATATTCATTTACTAGTTTTTCATCGACGAAAAGTAATATTTAGGGAGTTAAATACGAACGGATCGCTTAACGACTCCATACCTTAAATAAACATTGCTTTGTGCATTCTCTGTTTTTAATACTAACGATGTACAATGGTATTAAAATTTATACAAAGCTACGGAAATTTCTCGCATACCTGTCGTATACATGATATTGTTAGATTAGACAGAAAAACGAACGTAGTTTGCAGCTGAATTTTTTACAATCTGTATGCTTGTTACATGTACAACTATGAGAGGAATTCTCAGCGAAGAATATTTTTCACCGTTTCACTGAAAATACGTTACGGCATTATCCGTTAAAAATTCTAGAACGCTTTTAGATGGAAAGAAACTTTTTAATAAAAATTTCCTCCTACGCTATTGTTATTTATAAATTATCAAAGAAATTTTTTAAGTAACATTCGCACACATTTTGCTGAATATTCGTATCCACGGCGCATGATAATATACGAGCGCCGTTTCAGGTATGGACTCACCTTTTTCCAATTTTACTTCGTAACAAGCCATGAAAGTCGCTGTTCGTATTTCAAGCGAAAACTGAAATTAAAAATGATACGCAACGTTTCATAAATAATAAGCTGTAGAGCATAGAATTTATATATTCGTTGGCCTGCACTGTAAATAACATTTGCTCCGATCGGAGTTGCATAAAGTTCGCGAATATAGTAAATCTTATAATTAAATAAACGTACGTACAAACTCTTCATTCGATCCTATAACATTCCTCCGCTACTTCGCTACAAACATTCTGCGATCTTGTATAACTTTAATCGCAAATTGTTCGGATATTTTACAAGATGTACATCTGGTAGTACTTTGGCAGTTAATTAATTTAAGTATTATAAAATTTGAACGATGAGATACCAGATTTATACGGTTGTCCGAAATGTTTCTTTCGTTTTATAAGGAAATAATAGACGCACAGTGCTTTTTATTTTATATTAATTTATTGAATTATTGTTGAAAATGACAACGTGATTTCGTGCTCGCCGTCCATATGCAGATGCGCTAATTAAAATAAATAGTAACTAGAAGATAGTTGCAGATGCAATCGATAGATTTAATCGATAGGTTTAAGATGATCTTTTGTCTTTATCCCTCGTCCATGTAAGAAAGCGCAATGAAGGTTTTCCGGCTCAGAACGGTGTGATAGATTTATTATAATAACGTGTAATAATATATAACAGATGATAATAAAAATAGAACGAAATGGATCATACCCGATTCGATAAAATAATATAAAACAAAAATCGTTGTTCATCTATTATCATCTTACGAAACGAAAGAAACTTTTCGGACAACCTAATATATCCGTCTTGCTTTATATATCCGTTTTCCTTTCAAATAAGTATACTTTATAGCTCTTCCGCCTTATAACTCCTTCAAACTAATCGAATACTTCAATCTTTATTGCGCTATTATATTGAAACGAAACTTTGATCCGAACGTTTCTAGATCTGAATTTCAAGTGATACCGATAAGAGGGTTTGAAATTGGGGTGCGGAAGAAAAGTGTAAAGTTATTCGAAACTCGATATAGCATGTATCGAGAAAATGCGTGTAGTTTATCTACGTTGGGTGAAAGAAGTTGTAAAATGAAAAAGAGGCGAGAATGTGTTTCACGTGTTACATCATCTTTGCCCGTTTTCAATTTCCCATGAATACGTAAACATCAGCTTTATTATTATTTATTTACAACTAAGATTTGCAACCCATCTAAATTTTCAATTTGTTACATTTAATTATCCTCCGAGACTATAACAATTACTCCTTTCAATCTGATTCGCCGACTTTCCAGTCCAAACATCGATACCCGGACGGATATCGGTCGAGTGCGAAGAATCCGTGGAAACGAAATGCAACGCGAACGTGAGGACAGAAAATTAGCTGGACGTAATCGTAGAGACGGGAAATTCATTAATCGCGGTGTACTTTACGCGCGACGAAACGCGCTGCAAGTTCGCAGTTTCGGCATCGACTTCGGGACGACTCGCGCCGGAAGCTACACGAAACTGCATAATTCTACGCTAGTTTGATCAAATTGTTAGTCCGCCGGAGGACAGCCGCTAATAAATCTTGAACGAGTTAATCCTCTCTGCCATTTGGAGGAAAGAGGGGTACAGGGTTGGGAAGAGAAGCTCGGAGCTGGTGTTACGAGGGTCCGGTGCCAACTTGCAAAATATATTATTCGAAGGCTACCGCTCGGCAAAATGAATGTTTCCTTAGTCGAGTTTTTCGTTCTACCGCGGCCATTTCGATAGCTTTTCCAAGCAAGTTTCAAACACGACGTGACCGGGAAAAGAATTCGCCGATTATTTTCCCCAATGACACGCCATACCCTAAGCTTACTTTCTTAACGCGAAGTTTTCTTTACGTTTTTATATGAATTTTTGCTTTCCCCTTCGTTTCCCAGTCTCCTTACTTATTATGGAAAAAAGGGTTTTGTCCAAGAGGAATTAAAAACGTTGATTTTCGATGGTCGTTTTGCGTTATATTAATCGACAAATGTTTATTTATAGAGGTTTAATGGCATAATGCGAAATGAGAGATTGTTAACGCGTTGACTACCTCTGGGATCACCGGTGGTACGTATTAAACTTGTTATGATACTACAGGGGCCACCGACCATGTCGGAGTTGATACAAGTGTTTAAAGCAATGAACAGTCTTTCTAAATTTTGTACGTTTCTAGCGTTAAGATAGTATTCTGCACGACAATGCAACATAATGCGTGGCAAGATGTTTAAACAGTTATAGGTTTTAAACGTATTTCAAAATATATTTCCCTGAAGCAGATCAGAGCATTTTAGGACATATGTGCGTAACAATTTAAAAGATAAATATGAAGTTTAACTTGTACGTGTGTATGTGCTTTTATCATTAATATCGCTCTCTTCTCCAATATCGTAAAGTGACGGAAGAAGTTCGATCAGTCTTTTAATAAGAAACACAATGCATTCAATAGAACTGAAATAACATTTCATCTTGTGTAAGTGCTCGTTTCAAAATTTCTACAGGACAGTTAAAAAATAGTCCTCGTATATTCGATATAAAATTATTTCATTCGTATTTGTATTGTCGTGTTATTCTTAACATTTTTATAGTAAAAAAAAATACTACACGTCGATAAAAAAGCACACGTGCGTATAACTTCGTAAGTAGAGTTCGTCCGACTAGATGTATACTAATTCTACTTACGATATGGCGTGCAGCAATTCTTGTCGCTGCTTCTCTTTAACTTTTACGCTTCCCCCTTCTTCGAGCGCAACTTGCAATTCTCTTTGGAGGACCGCTAATTTTCTGCGCTCCCCTTCCAAAAGCAAGGAGGTAACCTGCAACGAAAAGTATAAAATTCTAATTAGAAATTCTGAACATTGAGCATTCAGGAATGATCAAATTTTGATAATATTTTGTAAATAATTACTATCATGGAAATGGAATATATAGGAATTCATTTCGCTATAAATAGCAATAAAGAAAACACTAAGAAATCATTTTATTTATAAAAGTTGTAAATTATTAGATATTACTGTCTGCAAACGTAATATATCCTGCAAATGATAATGTCTTCTCTTCCCTTAATTACCTACAAACGGTAAATGTTACGAACGTAATACAAACCTGACGTTGTATAGGATTTCATGCGATATCTGGTAGACGTGTCATTACCCACAAACGATACCATAACACCAGCAGTCGAGAACAACGCACACTATATACAGTTTTCTTTTTTACCGATAATCAGTCCGATCTCGATCGATCACAAATCGTCGGACGATAAAAGAGATAAATCGTCAAAAAATCTTACAAACTAGAAAATCGATAAAACGATCTATCTAAGCAACCCATGGCGCGTAATTCGAAAATTTCATCGATGCATTCTCTTCGACCTTACCATAATCTCCAATGCTATAATTCCTTCTTCCAATACATAAAACCGAACTTGGAAGAAGAATAATTCCTTACACAAGTAAAGGGAGGGAAGAAAAGTTTTCTTAGAAAACTTCTTCCAGGAACGAAGGATCGAGCGTGGCGCGAAATTTGCTTTCCTGTTTAGCGCGATAACGATCTCGTGGTCTCCGTTTCTTGGTCGTGTTCTTCTCTAGGTGCATGCAACGTTTGCACGCCGATGTACCGGGTGTAGGTGCATCCACGTGTGTGTCTGCGGCCACGTACCTCGCTGAAATACGTGGAACTTGCCTAGATATATTCGAGGAGATACGAGAACAAGCGTCGTAAGACGCGAATGCGCGGTCTACTAGTTTAACCTGCATGCGAATGCGTCTCGTAATTGGTTTAAACCACTGAATTTCTTATTTCACGGGTGTGTGACTTATTATTTCCAGATTATGCGAATTCGAGATTGGCCGAGTTTATATCTTTCCTATGGATTTGAGGTGTTTACCGTGGTGAGCGTCGTGGTGAATTTCCGGTGAATGATAGTACAACGTATTTGCGTTGCGGTGAATGAATAAATTTGTGCTAATTGTATGGAGTGAAAATGGAAACTGAAATAATTTATAGAGTTGGAAATTGGACTACAGGATTGATTAATTCTGGCGAATTTGGAAAATTAATGGAGTTGGGTACTCAAATGAAACTATGGTTTAGAGGCGATTAAAGTTGTAATAATAATAAATGAGCAATCGGAAGATTAATTGGATTCGAACATTTTGCGTAAAAATGAACTTAAATTTCTTACGTTAGAATTATGAGAATCTAATGAATTATATAATAATCGTTAAAAGAGTATTTCTGATATACTCGGAAGGCAAAAGTATAATCCAAATATCAAAGATTCCATTGATTTCCTAGAATCTGATTAGTAATCGGAATTACAACGCACTGCGATTAACAAAGAGAACATAGAAACTTTAATTTAGAAATTTACAATCATCGTAGTCGAACAATCGAATCCTAATTTCTTCGTGAGATTCACATTCCATGAAACGATGTGGTTAGCGAAAAAAAAGAAAAAGAAAAAAAGAAAATGGAAAAAATGGAAATTACAGAAAAATTACAGAAATGAAAGGCTTTTCGAAAGATCTAGGAAAAACTAGGAGGGATCGTGCGCGTTCATTGGAGAATAGGGGAAAACAAGGCAATGAAACAGCGTATACTCTCGAGCTGGTAACAAACTGCGATATGGTATCATTTGTTGTAGTTAGGCAACACTCACTTTAGCCAGTAATCCAGGAAACTTTATCGTGACATCACATTTTCGCGTCAAGTGGATCGAAGGGCTGTTATCAGTTGCAGCAGAGCTTCGATAGGACGAGATATTGACTCGCGGAATGGTGGTCAGCTATCGAGTAGAACGTCGATGATCATTCGCGATCACTAGAATTTTATTCCTTCAAAAATGATACCGTTGCTGAGATATTAAATATTTGAATATTAAATATTTTAATTTAGCCGAACTGACTTTGATTTATATGTATTAGGTGGTCCGGAAAGTTTCTTTCGTTTTATAAGGAAACAATGGATGCACAACATTTTCCATTTTATATTATTTTACCGAATTACGTATGTACTATCGCGGACATAAGACCTAGGAATTAGCGGCTAAACCACATACAATGTCGCCAGAGGCGAGGCGTTTTTAAACCATAAACAATGTCCCGAGAGCCGAGGCGCCGATGGGCCCATCAATGTGTCGTCGGTCCTTCAAGTGAATAGTTTCATAGAAAAGGTCTACGTGGCTTTGGCCACGAACGGTCGCGGAACACGTGCGTGGTGGGTCTACGGGAAGACAAAAGACATGCGGGAGCAGGACAGTTTTAGTTGAGAAGTCGAAGACTGTGAATCGAGAAGTCAGAGAGTGCGAGTTGCGTTGTCGATATAGTGCTGTTAGCGTTGTCGAGAGAGTGTGGTCCGCGTGAGAGAGAACGTTGGATCCGTTGTGTCCAGAGTTGTCTAGATTGTAGCGTGTTATTGCGATTAGTTCATAGTAAACTACCATCGTTTTTCTGTCTATATTTGTACAATCCATTCATTGTAAATAAATCACAAATACTAGGATATAATAACATTATATTCCATTGAAGATACTACACGTATGATCAATTTTGTTCTATCAACATAAATATCACATTGTTCGATAGATTAGGTTTCACGTTTGTATAAAGATGCGTCGTTGTGAAACACGTGTCTGTAAAAAAAAGACACTTTTCCGACAACCTGATATATGCAAATTTGAATATTTTCGATAGAAATATTATTTCACTAAAGTCGAACATCAGATTAACGAAGTAAAATCAACTGAGTAAGATAAAAATATAATGGTATTTAATTAGTTACGTTAAAAGTACATAAAATATACCTGTTTATAAACTTAATCTACATATTCCTTTAAAATTCTGTATTATTTTACATTGCTGAGCTACTTACAATTTCTTCCTATATTTATCGCCCAATTTCTTCCCAAGGTGCAATTAACAATCGACCAAGTACAATAATTTTTAATTCGACAGACATCTTCATACGCGTCGTTCGATCGTTCATCGATGGCGCTGATCGACGAAAGAAAAAGCGAATGGAAAATTGAATTTCCCAACTTGCAAAACAGCTTTATTCGTACGATATACGATGAAACAGAGGAGGAAGATATTTCTCAGCAAAGCAGCTATTACGATTACCTGGCAGTTGAGCGACGTTACTCGGCTACGCAGATTATTAAAAATATAATTCTCCATGTTGGGTGTAACAGTTTCTTTTTCCATCGAACTAACAAGAATATCGGATTACGACAGACAGGATAATAGCTTAGATCTTCGTAATCGTCTTTTAACGTAACGACTATAGGAAGGGCGTAATTAAAGAATTACGTAAACTCGCATTTCGACAGACATCCTGTCGAATCATATTTCTAACTCTTCGTTTTCCGGAAAAAGCAACAACGATCGATACCAGGCAAATTGTTCCTGCTTCGTCTTTATTATTCTCCGTTCTCTTCTACTTCTTCTTTCTCTTGTCATCGTGACGATGGTCTTTCACATGCTTAAACAAACATAAGCGTTTGTTGATGAAAGAGAAAACCTGTCTTCCTTCGTGGATGAAGGTTTAACGCGCGTTTTATTATGGGAAATGGACGCTCCTTGAAGTCTGATATGTAAATTTAAATACCTGGACGTTTGAGTTTTTCAAGACATTTTAAATAAACTCTGCCTATAATCCAGCTCTAAACTATTGTGTTTGACGTATTCGTATATTTTATTCTCTCATCTGTTAATTTCTTTTTACGAACTGTCGATATATCGTAATTAAATTTCTTCCATTGTCCTCTATCGTTCTATTCGCAGAAAAAGATTCCGTGTCGTTTCAGAAACTTAGATACGTCTGCCATTTTACGATATTGAAATTAAAATACTTTCTGAACTAATGAAAATTTGACATAAATAAATCGACACTATTTTTTTTATGAGAAATGACAAGTTACATTGATATATTAAAGAATGTAGGATCTCATTTTAAAGAAGGAAAGTTCTTGGTCAGTGACCTAGCTTGACCTTAATGCATCCACGTGGAAACATTCTACTTACATTTTCCGATGTCTCCCTCGACCTCTCGTAACCCTTAAAAGCATTCTATTCCTACTCGTAGCATATTCCTTCAAGTATAGTAGATTATCATCAACCGTTCTACATACGTAGGTTCTTTAAAAAGATCACAAGATTTCAAAGACTTTTATTGTTTGAAGAATAAAAAAATGTTTAATCAAGAGATATTAAAATATCAACATCTCGACTATCGAATATTGCCGATCGAGATATCGTTGATGTATATTATTCGTTAATTGCTATATCAAATACCAAATTTCATTTCGCTCCAATATTCATTTCGTATTACTAAAAATTACATCGTTTTCTCTCGTGCAAACGTTTTCGATTTCACGCGAAATTACATCGAAACCGTAAATCATTTGTTTCGTTTCTTTGGCAAAATCGTAGTCAAAATGACTGACGTTTCAATTACGATCTCGTTCCAGTAACGATTCTTTGTAACTCCAGAAGCCACAAACATAATTTTCTTGTTAATATTTATTAAATATACATATATATAATTTGATCGTTATTTGTCAACGACAAAAATTACGAGCATCGATTTCACACCATCGTTCGACGGACTTACGAAACAAAATTCTTAGAAAAAAAAAAAAAAAAAGAAAAAACAAATCAAAAGCCATCAGAAAAACGAGCCACGATGCAAATGCACCGCGAAGTCCGATCGAATTTCGTGAAATTGCAACCGGTGCAAAAATAACTCGACCTCGTTCGCGATTCGATCGATCGGCTGGACTTTCCGATCGCGGAAAAAGCGACGCGAGAAAAATCGCTCCGTTACGGCCTCGATTAACACCTTAACGACAAAGCATACCAAATAGTATCTTAACTATGACGTACGTTATCTGCAGCGAATACGAATTAACATTTTACGTGAAATAATTACACTGTAGACCGTAAACACCAGGATGCCTGTATACTACTCGTTACGTTTATTTTAAATAATATTTTTCGCTACGTGACAGCGCACAAATGATGCGAATACGCGATGACAATTTGTTCTAAATATTAGCAGAGTCCTTATGCACGACAAATTACAAATTACAAGTTAGGTATTTGTTTTTATAATTTTTCGTTAAAAGGAATGATCGGATAACTTGTATTTTGTTAAATCTTTAAATGTTATTTATTCTATCGGCAAACTGTAACCGATAATTTTGCTGAGAATAAAAGTTTCACTGATACTATTTTAAAGACGATCCACGTGTCCTGATATTTAATAGTTTAGTTTTCTTTGCATTTTCATATGAATTTTTACGTTCCCCTTCGTTTCCCAGTCTCCTATTTATTATGGAAAAAAGGGTTTTGCATAATTATTTATTACCGATAGTGTAACTGCGAATGTTATGTAACTGAAACTAACTTATGAAAAAATGTAGAAATGTAATATTCGGAAAATAAGCAATTCAAAATGTTGAATACCTTTCTCGACCCTATTTAGTTATTATGGTAAGCAGTGAAAGGATTAAACCTGTTCCCTTACGGACGTATTTCCTTTTGTCGTACGTAATGACAAAAGTCTCGAGGCAAATGGCTGCTAGAGGAGCGAAACGAACGAAATTATCCGCGATGAAAGGAGTAAACCGTGAAACGACAACACTAACCTTCGCGAACTAGCAAAAAGCAAGCAGAGAAGGGAAATAAAATATATTTCCGCGTCACTTAGGGCTTAGAACGATCGTTTGCCGGTGCATCCGCCAGTCTCGGTAACTTTTTGCATCGTCCGCTGTCAGGACAACTGATTGTTGAATGGAGACGGAGAAAAGATAGGGGATAATTGAGACGTGCGTTTATGGCATTTGAAACGAGTGTGTATACGCTCAAGATTTATTGGGATATACGTATGTGTAAAATGTTTCCCAGTTATATCATGATCGCTTGGGTCAGAGTAACATTTAGAAGCGGATGTTGATAAATGTAGATTTATATTTTTATCGCCAAGATACTAAAGTTTGTTTCCAACTAAATTACAATTTTCCTATTTCTTCGATGTCTATATACATACCTGGCTGATTATATTAGTTGCACGTAAATTTAGTTATTGTTACAGCTATAATTATTAGAATTATTCTCGCGTGTCTTCTTAACACTTTCATTTATGCCGATGAAATATATTCGAACTTCGTTATACGTATATTTTTCCTTCAACAGTCTTGACAAATTTCCTCCAAAGATAGCATACTCTAAATTATTATATTTTGAAAAAGTCTTTCTTTGCTTCGTAATTCTTTCATACTTCCATCTGTGCTAATGAAAGAACAGTGGATGTCTATATTTATTTATGAAAAGTTTAATCGTACAGAAACGTACAAGTTGCATATAATATGCAAGAATATAGGAAATATTCAAAGGAAATTATATTCCTAAATATAATATTTAGAGGATGAAGTAAATAAATTTCTATTTAGATTTTATTTCCTTAATTATATACTCGATAAACATCCCGGTCTACCAATGAAACTCACTCGAACTTCATCGTGTTTCTGCGTCAACAGTCTTCAGAAATTTCCTCTGATACAGCCATATGACAACCTATTTCAAAAAATCCATTCATCACCGATATCGCAATTCGTGTCTTCTGCAAGCTTCATCGATTATACGATCATTAAGAAGTAAGAAGCCCAGTGAATCGTCGAGAATTTTCAACCTAACATTCCACGTCGGTTGGCAGACCTTCCGTAAACGCGATTAATCGATAGCCGTCCGACGAGCGCGGTTTCAGGCATTTGCGAAATGACATTTAATCGAATCGACGAAAAGGAAAGGAGGTGGAGGAAGCCGGTGGAAAAAGAATTATTATGACGGATGTCGTAATTTCTTTGGTCGGTGCATGGCGCATCGGTCGCGCCATTATCCGGTTACGCTTCCATGAACCCAGGACTGTTTTCACTTTTACGCGACCTATTATCATAAACACCGCGATCAAAATGATGGACCACCGTCACGATCGACTTCGATTCGTTTTTCAAACTCACTTGTGGTTTGTACGTCGTTTGGACCACAATTTCGTAGTCGTTCTGGTACGTTGATGCGTTTTTGAATAGGCAAAAACTTTGAGCTTCTTGTAGGTTCTAGGAAATAGGTTCCAAGTTGCTTTTTTAACTCTTATGAACATATATATATATATTTATAGCGAGGATAACTCGAAAAATATGAAGGACTGAAGATTCCAGTGATGTGAGTCCGGAACTCCTACTAATTCTTAATAATTATATAATAATTCTTAATACATTTCCTCGAACGATGAAAAGGAAGCGCGATAGACAAGAACGTATAACATGAAACTTTTATCGTGGTTGATCGATGTATCGTGTGCTTCCAAATTTTCAAATATGCGTCTAAATCCAAATTCTCGATACCTTGACTCGCGTAAGTTTTATCCTGTCGTATGAAAGAGAACGTTTGAGACGTTTCGGACGAAAGTTGGAGAATACATTAGATCGATCAAAAGGATCTTCAGTTCTGGCTTTTTTGAAAAAGATGTCGATTCGGTAGAATCTCATTTATGCTTGTCGGAGGACAAACAATTTATACAATAACATTTCGCCAATTTTTCCCACTGCCTACTATTGTTCATTCGTCTTATAGGAGTTGGCTCAACTGGCAGAAAAGCAGTTACTCTGAAATTAATGAAAATTTCGTTCGAGCAAATGCAATTCAACTAAACGAAACTCTAACATTGCACGAAACCTCTTCTCAACCAAGTACACATCCATTCTGCAATTTCTCGCGTCGGATCCAAGTCGACCACGTAGACTCACGCATTACAGCTGATCGACGATTTAATGATCTCGTGACTCGACATTACCCCGTGGTATACATCGTGGCGATTAAAGCTACCAGGGGTCGATTGAATCGGGACGCGACACGATGTTCGCTCGCCGGGCATTAAGCCGCGTCGTTTATAATGAGCCGCGTCGCGATTAATTAGACTCGCGCCATATTGCCGGGCAATTAATAAAGCCTCATCGGTGATTACGATAGAAGCGAAGGGTAACATTTTATTCAGGGCTTGGCATATCTGCTCGGTCGATCAAATTATGTTAGAACGGCCACTGTGGCCCTGCCATCGCATAACATCTGTTTGTTCGATAATTCATGAAGCTCGTCGCGAAACATTCTGCTTCTGGTCTCTCCGCGGTTATTTTCTTCCTCCTCCAGACTCCCCTAGTTCTGCTTTCTTGCGCGTCTTCCTCTCTTCTTATCTTATTCCTTTCTCGCGTTTCCTTTTTCGCGTCTCCTATGCATTAGCCTCCTTTAGCGATCATTAACTTTGTCACCAGGAGGGGTTTCTGCGTGGTTTCTTGGCTTCCTATTTTCATTTCGTGTACGGAGGGTTGTATCATACTGATTTTGAAGAAAGATAACATTGCTACATACAGTAGCAGATGTACGTGGACTAAGTAAATGAATTTTATGTAGATGAAGGGCGCGCGATATGGTATTTTTGTAAGTGGCGAATACTGATCGGTAGATTACGAATGTCCGTGCATTAACAGTTTCAGAAACATATGGAATGTATACATAATACGTGAAAATATGTAAAATAATCAATGTAAAATATTTTGAAGGTGAAACGTAACTCTAGTCGGGTTATATTCGAACGCGCAAGAAGCTAATTATTCAACGATATTTGATGACAAAGAACTGATCGGTCAGCTGAAACGGGAAGTCGTCGATTACTCGACGATTATATTATCGAAACGAAGTAAACGTTAACCGGTGTAAGTTAGAACAAACTAATCTAATCACTTTTGTAAGAATATAGAAAGGCTCGATCCTGATAGTATGTCTGCTACTTAAATGGAAAACTGGCGTAAAAAGTAGCGTGGATCTAATCCTTGGATCGGGATAAAGGCGAGTTAGTTGATCGTTACGTTTCATGACAGGGAATTATTAAGAAATCTCCGGAGAAAGGTAAGATTGTGGCAAAAACGAAATTACGCTGTTTCGTTTATCCGTGATCACATTACGGAGAGAAAACACGTGATAATGTCGCAAATTCTTCGCGATGATGTTGCCATCTGATAACAAAAACTTGTCTTGAAAGGCAGAAAGAGAGAAAGAAAGTTAAGCTTACTTTATTATCAGAAAATGGTGTATCAATATTAAATATATATAGCTTCTTTCGTAATTGAAGTTCATACACGTTCACGGTTTATTGATCTTCTAAATGTTGGTTATTACAGAAGAATTCTCTTTAAATTTTATTGCAAATGAGTAAAGAAATATTATAGGTTATTCAACTCGAAATGATAGATTTGTCAGCCGTGTAAAAAGGTTTGCAACGTTTAGTGCTCGAATATAATGCCAAACATACGTCTGAAGAGTAGAACATGATCAGCGATTTGTTTAAATCATTTTATTGTGAATTGTACCTATGGGTATAATCGTTTCAGCAATTGTAAATTAACGTTCAGAAACTAAATTGATTATCTTCGCTTTTTGTAGATTCGTTAATCTCAGTAATCTATGTAATTGACATTTAACATTTTAGAGAAAAGATCGAATAATGAAACTGCAATAGAAAATTCATTCGAAGGTAAAACTTCTGCCAAAAATTACGTAATCACGATAAAGGTGAAACATTGTGAAACGATTTTTATGGTCGTTGAAGCGTGGAATGGGTAGATATAAAACGTCGACGTAAAGATTGGCAACGAGGCCGGATGAAAATCGATTGCAGGTGCTCGAAACGGCGCGAAACCAAAGAATTATGTACGATCGACTGATTCTGCGTGACCGACAGGGCTTTCCAATTTCGACCACCTTTTCGTCGATCGGCTCTATAGAAGAGAAAGGTGATGCCTTTCTAAAATGTACGATCGATCGCCTCTGATGAAAATCGATCGCAAGAAACCGGAAGTGAAAATGCATTGCCACGATACTACCACGCAAACTTTTTGCTTCGTGAACCGTGTTTTGTTACCTTTCTCCGTTAATTAGAGTGGCAGTTATGATGGAGCGGAAACAACGTCAATGAATGAATAAATTGCAATTAAGATAGTAGAAGGATGTCTTAGAGAAAAATGCTAGGTAAAAGGAGAGATTATGGAAAGATAGTTAAAAGAATAAAAATGCCTGTCGAATAATGTGACAAGTTTATGGTGAAAGATGTGTGTCAAGGAATATTGTGACGGGAATGTATGTAGGAGGTGTGGAATAAAAGAAATTTATATCGGTTGAGACGTAATCTCATAAAATTTTTATAGTAATTTTTTGTCGACTGTTCATTTTTCTGTTCTTTCTTATTTTCTTGCTTTTATTTCACTCTTAAGACATTATTTTATTTCGACGATCAATTTTCTTCGAAAAGATTCAATAAAATCCTGAGTCTATTAATAATTTTTAAAATTCGAAAAGAACTGCTTCAATTTGAAAGATCCCAAGTTAAGAAATGATTCAGGAAATGGTTAATTTATTGATCCAGATCTTTGGAAGGATCATTGGACAGAGACAGACGATATCGACGAATCGATCGATCGAGGAAGAAAGAGAGTGCAACAGACTTTCTTTGGTTTCTTCGGTTTCAAGTAGCCATTTGTTTTAGTAGTATGTACTATGCTTTCTGGGTCGTGCCTCTCACTGGCCTATACTCACGCTCTTGGCAAAAGTGACTATTGAATTTGCAACCCACCACCTTGTACGGTGAATGGGCTATCGATTCCGGATCGAATTTGTTTCTGACCTCGACAAGGATACCGGAGTCGGAGCTGAGTTAGACGCCCTTTTTAAAACACCTGCTTTCAAAATAATTTTATTAAGCGTTAGTTGTAAGATCCTTTACACAATCCTGTTGACGATAAAATAAGAGTTCAAATATTCGATCTACTACTTTAATATATCGGTTCATTCTTAATTTTCTTCTAATTCCGTTCCTAATGAATTTGAGTCGTTTAGATTTCAAGTATTGTTTCATAAGATTGCAGTTGCGCACAGGAACTCGAAGAATTTGTCGAGAGAGAAACAAATTTAATTTGGTGTAGGAGTGTTCTTATCATACTTATTCAGTGTCTGTACATTTACTACTTTATGTTGGAATAATATTGATTAGATTGTAATATTTGCAACTGGGTCATCCGCAAGAATTATATGTCGTTCGAAATTTATTATTAGAAGAAGCAAATGTAATTTTTCTTCGCAATCTGTTTCTCTTATTTTAATTCAGGATATGAGATAGCACAACTGTAATGTATAACGTTATGACTAATGATACCGACATCGTATAATATCGTCATTGAGATCGTATTGATATAGTACAAATATTTCAGAAGCAATTACCTCGAGCTGCACGCCGAAGAGGTCTCGCGATCGACCAGGTCTTGAGGTTTCTAACTCCTGCATTTCGGCTTCTCTCTCTGCCAGTCCCATTTCTCCAAAATATCTGAAACATAGAGATCAAGAACAATTAAATTTACTCGTAATCTTTTACTTTCTGTCACCCAAAATTGTAATTTAATTATATTTAAAATGTTACATATATTCGTTGACAGAAATAAAATCGTTGGTCTGTTCTTGTTCGTGTCTATACAAAAGAACCACAATTATTCAAACCGATAACACATGCAAAAGACTTATTTCGATTTCGAATTATTTTATAAATATTAATGTTAGACACACAGAAACAAAGTTTATCGAATAAAAATGTAACGGTTTCTTTTACTTTCTATTTATCCCCTTCAATCTGTCTTACGGAGGACTATCCTCTCAAATTTTCCATTAATCGATATCCCGATAATCGATCGTCCCATTAATCAACGTTTTGCTAATCGAGGTTCTACATGCAGAAAATACGAGGTAAATACGAAATCGTTGAAAGGTTATGATGTAAAAGGAATTGAAAGGTAACTTATTCTGATATATGTACGTGTACATATACATTACGAAATGTATATTCAGTGGTAACTAAAAAGATTACAAACTAGGAGCCCATACATAGATTAAATCTACGCAGTCCTCGAAAGAGAGGACTCGACGGAACAGTAAGTCTGTACATAGTTTCGAGATCGATAGAGATCTATGTTGTTTCGCGAGATAGATCGAGATTCGGTTGATCTTTTGAAACTGGTGTTATATAGCAACGGAAGACAGGTTCTTCAGGTTGATTATTTGAAACTGGTGTTATATAGCAACGGAAGACAGGTTCTTCAGGTTGATTATTTGTACAGAACGTATGACTTGTATTAGAGTTAAACAGGTTGCGTATTTCGCGTTATGCGACGTACATATTGTCCAAATTCCTGTAATTAAACGTAGCTTTTTATTGCAACGATTCAGATAAAAATTATAATAAGCTTTCCGTTATCAGTGGATTGTTACAAACTACTATATATACATTGAAAAGAATTGATTTACATAATGTTATAGAGTAGAGTGACTGTGAGTTGTCTCAGTTTGCTCATAATTAATATACATTCTATAAAATCATGAAATATATTAGAAATTTTGTAAATAAATTACTGCATCTATATCATATACGTGTATATAAAATATACGACATTTAGATACGTTGTATAATTGCAACTACTGTTGTGCATTTTCCAAATGGTAGAAAAGTTAAATCGTCACGAGTACGACATCACTATCTTTAAAGTATTCGATTATATAAAGCGATCCTGTCCGATAAAATTGTAGACTTTTTGAAAGTTATTCGTCATATTCATAATAAATATAAATGAGGTACTAGGAGGGAAAAAGCTGTACAAACTAGGGAATATTTAATTGAACTTTAATAAAAATGATAAAATTGAATTTCGATAGAAAAATTTCTGTGTTTCCAAGTGTTCGAGCACATCAAACATATAAACGGTGTTTATATCACCGACACCAAATCCGATCGATAACAAAACTCATAAAACAACTAGAAGAGAAGCTGCGTAACGAGGGTCCGATCAGAGAGCGAGAGGTTAAGTGGTTCAGTGAAACAACGCGTGAGTTTTGTACACATTGTTCGTCGGATGAGTGGCCATGAATCATACGAGACAACGAGAGAACAATCCCTCGATGCTTCCAGGTGCAATTAAACGTCTCTAAACGTTGCGTGCCAAGCACAGCAGCAAATCAACTTCCTTCTTCCTTCTCTTCCCTATCTCACTGTCTACCTCCGTTCGTTTCATTCGTTTTTTTTTTTTTTTTATTATTTCTTTACGGGGACTGTGCTTAATGCAATTAGAAGAAGATCGGCGCGCGGCAAAACCCACGCGAAAACTCGTAACAATACAATGCGTCTCGCGGAAACAATGGACGCACTTGGAGCTTCTCGTACGCGCATCGACCTTAACGATACCGCCGACAGCAAGATTATTCGGTAATTATTCGTAATTAATTTCGCGGTGACGTTCGAACGGCTACGACTGCCCGGCATTGTCTGCTGGCTTTCCCTGAATTATTTTAATTGCGTTAAAATCGATCGAATGTTCGGAGAAGGTATCGTGCAATTATGGAAATCGATGATCGCACCTACAAGTAGCATTGCGGATAGAGCTTTAACGAGGGAACGAAGATTTATCGATACGTATATACATGCAAATATTTGCAACGTGGGAGCGATAGGTTGTTACATTAATTGTTTTCTTGGTTATTTTACCTTTTTATTAGTTGTTGATGTAACAAAATAATTATTAACAGAAGTTACGTTTAATTAAATTATTCTCCGATGCATCGTAATTCTTTAATAACTATAGGGAGAAAAAGAATATTTCAAGTAAGTAAATGTTAATAGTTTTGGTAGGAATGATCTTAAATTATATAGCAATATGATATTAAATGATTCCTTCCTGTAGTTTTTTATTATGAAGAAGCAAGTTTTTCTAAATATCTGCAATGACAATTTATCACGTTATACGTGTATAGTTATAGATCGTTTATTTTTTTGTAGTATAGGTAGTAATAAATTTTTTTAAATAGATTATAGCCGTAATAAACATATAGATGGAAGATTAGATATGGAATTTATTGTTTTTGTGTAGTAAGAACGTATGAATATTTATTAGATGCAGAAAAAGGTTTCACATTTTGTTTTACGAGTTGCAGCAGTACGTCAGATTGAGATATCCTAGCGTTCTGTAGCGTGTTTATAGCGTCGGCATCAAATTTTTAAAATATCGTGTCGTTTGTCATTTTCTTCGCGATATTAACTCAGAAAAGCATCGTGAATACAATGGCAGTCGATAAAGCGCATATTCAACACTGCAATGCCCTTGCATTTTAATCTAATAGAAACTATGCTGAAGTTGTTGAAATCATTTTTTTTTTCCTACTCTTGCCGCCAGTGCAGTAATATTATATATGTATTTTATGGAAAAAAATATTTTTGGTACTATTTTCCTTATAAACACTTCAGTAACTGATATTCCGATCAATTGCTATATTGCGATCTGCCATAAAAGACGAAATTATATGATGTATAGTATGATAATATGTAATTAATAGCTAATTTTATAGAATTAATTTTATACATATAATTGACTATCGTAAACTTTATTATACCCACGATAATTATGAACTATTATATGACATTTCATGTAATTATGTAACTAACAATGTATAATTTTATACAAGAAAAAATGATCGATAGAATAATCTTATAAATACCTTCGTAAATTCTTTCACTTCACAGTGGCTTACTTCGCACCTTTTCTACTTAACTTCGTCCGACGAAATCAAGGTGAATGACTCTATTCGATTTCGCAGTTTTAACGACTCTGTTTCGTGTAACCAACGTGAAAATGTCAAGCTGTCGCGTTAGAAAACCTTCACCGTGGTACTGCGTCAGCGATTGCGTTACACACCGGTAGATACCGGCAATTAGATTCTTTCTTTTGTATGAAAGTTTCGTTGGCTATTTATCATTTCGCGTTCAATCATACTTACCGCGAAATACCATGGAATTATAAGACTAGCTTTCCGCTTAATCGCTAGAGAACCATCTACCAACATTAGCCTTGCCCCTCATCTAACGCACGATCCGCTTATTATATTGAAATGATGCGCACCGCAGCTCGGTTTTCCACCTTTCCGACCAGCTTGCGTCTGACGAAACGTTATTTTGCAACGAGAACCAGCGAAGTTTCTTACAAGTCACCATCGGATATTTTATAGAATTTATTCTCTTGGACAATTCGTATGTTTGAAAGTGAATCGGCCAGGAACAATGTTGCGAAACTTTGGCGCAGAATTTCGTAAAGGAAGCAACATCGTTTCCTGGACGCACCCTACTGTTACGAGATCGAAGAATGTTAAAGAAGTAGAACGTACGATGATTCAGATTCTGGCCTGTTTCAACTTAAACTTATCCTTTTAGAATCGAATATTTTATAGGGCAAATTTTCTCTTTATTATTCATTGACGATGGAGTATATTTACTCTGTTGATTTTGTAAAAAAAGACTTGATACGCTAAAGTTAGAAAACCAATTTTATCGAAAACAAATACATTTGTACTTTATTCAATTAATAATTTGTAAAAGAACAATAACGTATTACATTTCGATGGATTGTTTAAATGCTACGAATTCGAGAATTAAGGTATCAACGAGGAATAACACCTTAATGTAATAGATTGATTTTATTGGAGCTTGGACCCGTAATCAAATTAGTTTTGGAGTCTTGAATTTTGAATTTTTATTCGCTTCTCCATCTAAAGTTTAAGAACATTTACACGGAAATTAAAAAGATTAATCAGTAGTTAGTTACGCTATTATGTTCCTAAGCTTCTGAACTGCTTGCGTTTGATTCGTTCGACCTTCGCTCTCTACGATTGCTCATTGAAAACTTCAGAACACCTACTCGCGCATTTATCTTTATATTATCTGCCAATCTACAAGTAAAATTTTTCTTAACATATTTACAACTTCGTATATTCTATAGTAATACTAATATATTTTATGCCATCTTTTCATCCAGACAAATACACCTACATAGGTATTTATTTATGAACGGATCAACAAATTTGTACGATAATCTTTTTTAAGCGATCTAAATTACGATATAGCAATAACGCAACCGAGAACAAAGCAGAAAATATGTATTTCGTTGCCACATGTGAAATTTCACAAGCGTGTACAATTTTTCTGAATTAAATGAATAAACGTGCAGCGGTATTTATCGCACATCCACTTGAACGTAACACGACTCTAACATGAGTCGTATTTTGTTAATTTTTATTTCAGAAAATTTCATAAACTTCAAATAGTAGCCATCAATTAGAACGAAAAGAACAACGATAAAAATGGTGAAATACCATAAAATGATAAATGGTAAAAGATAAAAGTACGCTTTAAAATTGCACCAAACAAAGAATTCCAGAAATACGAAAGAAATTATCACATCACTAACCACCATATATATTAACAAATCTTAATCGTAAATCAGAAAATAGCGACGGCAGAATAAAATGTAAATACCAGACAGACAATTCCAGAAACACGAAAGAAATATGGTACCATATTTCCAACTTGCGTGGTTAAATCCCAAATATTAGACGCGAACCAGAAAGTAACAGTTACAGAATAAAGTACGAAAATACGTTTCGAAGTGGCATCAAACGGAAAATTCCAGAAACGTAAGATGCTCTAGCTAGTGCATGGTGGAAGAAGCGTGGGTTAGAGGCGGAAGTAAAGATGGTCCGGAGGTGGCAACGCTAACGGGATCACCGATACGGATCATTAGCGTCGACCGATGTACCTGCGAGCGTTCGACCGAACGCGACCACGAAATCGCTCGGGTCGCGACCAATCTTGAAATCAAGTTCGCTGCATCACGTTGCCGGAATTTTCGCGTTTCGTTTTCCATGCTGTGAGTCACTGTAACTGCTGTTGCGAGATCCAACCGCCGAGTGGTTGCGACGGAATCGCAACTGAGCGCGTTAAAACGATTTAGCGAAATTACCGGAGACTTCCTTCCTATCTTCCTTCTTGTAGCTTTCTCGTCGTTTTCGTTCCCCTCGTTTCGTTTCCTATTGGTCCGTCTCATTTCGTTGCGGCAGTCGTTTATGCAAATGAAAATTCGCCACGTTAATCGACGTGACCGCTTTTCGTTTAAAAACCTTCTCCTTTCTTCCTGTTTGTCTAATTGCAAATGTTGACTAAGAATGAGTTTCGGTTAGGTTATTTAATTGTAAAGTAGTTGATATTGTTTTATATGTTTTGTGGAACAGATATCGTTGATGATTCCTTACCAGGTAAATTGCAGAATACGAATTCTGAATTGAAATAACTTACGCTAAACTGTATCGCTGATAATTTAATCCTATTGATAGGAAAGAGGCAAAGATACTTTTGAGATGATACTTCTTCAGATTGAAAGGAGTATTTAATTAGGGAATTTACAATTAGGAATTTGATTCCTCTCGTCTCTGTAAATTTATCATTGCTAACTGTGGAGATTAAAGTTGTCTCAATTAAAAAGAAGTTCATTCGCAAAAGGATCTATTTCTTTATTGATAGATTTCCACTATCTCTGTTCAAACAAACGATATATATAAACGATTTTATAAAATTCGAAGAATTCTTTTAGTAGATTCGATCCAATGGATTGCTTTAATGATAAACATTTATTTGCTGAAGGATATTTTCCCGTTATTAAATAAATAAATATTTGCAATATTTCTGCCAAAATGGATCCAGCATTAAATTATTTTAGTTTAATAGTCAATTAATAATTAAGTAAGTATTCTCTCCAATATCTTAACAAGAAAATACAAAAGTCATATATTTTAAAGGATTCCAAAAATGCTTTGAGCGCATCAATCGGATATTAATCGACAGAGCTTTAGGAAAAATCCATTGCAGGACTACATTGCAAAAGAACGTATTCTCCAACAATGTTGCAAGCATTCTCGATTAATCCACCATACCTAACCCAAACCACTAACTATTCTCCGTATTGTTAAATACCTTGTATGTCGAATAACCAATTTCAACCATTATTTCGCCACTTCGATATTCTTCGCACTTTGTACAAACTCGATACTCCTATTCCCAACACCCCATCAACGATACCTGAAATATTAACAAATCG
Organism: Bombus pyrosoma; assembly: GCF_014825855.1. Classification (NCBI taxonomy): domain Eukaryota; kingdom Metazoa; phylum Arthropoda; class Insecta; order Hymenoptera; family Apidae; genus Bombus; species Bombus pyrosoma. The sequence goes on along the minus strand of NC_057773.1, from coordinate 12,053,724 downwards.
ACAGAAAAATCCAACGCTCTCGGAGAATCAATCCCTCCGCACCATCAATCAAACTCACATCAGAATCATTCAGGGCACACCCACTCAACACGCGATTCGTCACGCGTTCGTTTCTCCGCCAGAAGTGCGCAAAAGGGGTTGAGACCGATGTTGACGCGTGAATTCAAAACACGCGTTGCCACGACGCTCCGGAAGCGAACAGGCCTGGTTATCGATTACAGGAAAAATTCTTTGTCATCAACGACCACTTGTACATATAAGGTGTTCCATGAAAATAAAAACCGAAATAAATCCACCAATATGTCTGACAGAACATTTCGAATCTGAATGAAAGAACATGTGTGCCTATCGCAAACCTAACTGAGCAACTCTACGTTCCGTAAGTTTGTTAATTTTGTTATCTGAAGATGTGATTAATTTTGAACTTCTTAAGAAAACAAATTATTTATTTTCGTAAGTTTATCTATTGGAACAAACTGACATAATCGTGCGTGAATTTCACAGAAATTCATAAAAATGATTTAACCTTCGATACATTTTTCTTCGCTTTTCAATTTATGCAGCTGATCGATATAGCTTCCGATTCGTTTGCTTTCGAGATAATTCTTTTTTACTTTGCTCAAACGAAGAGTCGTTTTTCTTTTTTCCTAGGACACGTTGTACATGTGTCTAATATGAGAACGTCGATGTGCGCCTTTCCTTATCATGACCACGTGTCAAACTGTACGCGGCTGGCAGTGGACAAAGTCAACGTTAGTTAGTCGAACATCGATCGTCGGAGCTGTCCTTTCTCCCAACGAAGATAATAATTAAAGTTCCAACGTCGGTGGCGTTTTGAACGGTTCCCCCTTCATCCCCGTTCCTGTCGTGTAAACAGGCCACGTACTACGCGTTTCAAGCCGCCCACGATGGATAAATAATAAGCAGCAATAACAACCTGCCAGGTAGTACGCGGCTTGCGCGTTATTACGTGCTGCTTTTATCTACCAGCGGGATCTCCAAGAGCTGTATCGCACCACCCTCCTTTCGTTTCGCTCACTTATCAACTTTTACCACGTGCAGACCCAGCCAGAACATCGCTGTTTGGTTAACGACCGAGATTTGAGGAGACGCTTTTCGTTTTTAATGCTGCTATGATTCTTTTCATCTTTCTTCCTTTCTTTTCCGCATAATTGAGCTCGGGCTTTATTAACCCTTTGAAAGAAGGAGCAACTTCACTTATAAATGCGTTGCATTATTGGCAAGATTTTAGAAGCAACGATTACTTCGAACTTTCCTAATGTAGCTAAATTGTGAATAACTGTTAGGAAAAGTTAAAAATTCGAGAATAGAGGATTTTGAGAAAAATGATACTTAAATAATAATTACAAATAATTCGAGTCATAACAGCTTAAAACATAATTCCACATTCACGACGTACACAAATAATTAACGAAATTTGGATCGGCATAAGAAATTTGTATGTTCATCGACGCTGTAAAGGTATACCGCATATAGTTGCTATAACTCAACTATATATTTAAACATAATATAGCGACATAGTATGTACACTTGATTAAACATTCTAAAATTGAAATAGTATATTTAATTCCAACACTCGATAAAATAGGTGGCACGGCTAAAACTCGTTAGTTGAATAATTCCGATATTACGTCAGTATCATGGTCCACTTCGATTTCCCTGTCAAGCGACAAAAATGTTTCCATTTCCGACAAACGAGCACGCGCTCGAGGAAATTCGTGAAAACTTGAAAATCTTAATTCGAATCTACTACTATCGATCGCATAATACACCGAATTTACAAGTGGCTACTCGGGGCCGCGGGGTCGAGCTATCGCGATCGGTTGTCAGCGCGAAATTTCAGACGAAATGTAGGAAGGTTAGTAGTAACAGCAAGGAATATTTATTCCAAGAATTACGGGAGCTGTATTAGCGTGCACTCGTCCAGACAGGTTCCACGAAGGTGCATAGGCGGCTCTTATGCACGCGATGCAGTTCGTTACGTTAAAGCGGAGCATGTAAATGAGTCTACACGAGCTCTCCTCTTTTTTTTCTTTTTTTTTCGCGAACAGGTAGCCTACGAAGGGAAAAAGCAATCGGAATACGTGTATATTTTTTGTCTAATTAACTTTATACGATGCTACCGGTGTTGTACCTCGAAATTAATCTCGAGAGAGAAAAATAACGAGGCTTTCAGAAGGGATCACCGTTTCCAGTAAATTATTTGAATGTTTAGGCTGTATTTGTCAAGGGTTTCATTAATGGAGAGAGTAGCGAGGAATTCTTATTATGACACTGGTCTTGTAATTTCTGGAATCGAGAAGAAAAATGAAGAGAAGGAAAGTAAAACTCATAGAAATTTCTGTTTCAATAAAATTTGGTATCTGCTCTATTTTATACAATGAAATTTGGTATTAATTGCTGCTAGCTAAATTAATTAGTTATTTCTCTATGGGGAATACGATCAGAAGATACATATAACGTTGAAAGATACAAAATATCGAAATTAAAATACTTGTTATAATATTCGGTAGGTGAAGAAAATTTTACATTTAGGTTCCATTCTTTTAGTTACGTTTATAAAAATATGAAATTACGTAAATATATGTAATTTAATCTCCATATAAGGGAAAGCTTTTAAATTAGATAATCGATAAACACATATAGCTGATAAAACTTTTGCACTTAATAAAAATGTAAGTTTACAGTCTTCTTGCGATCGTTGGCTTACTTTCTACTTATCTTCGCTGTTTTCTTTTTTAGTTAGCGATTGGTAAATGTGAACACGTTTTCACTATTGTCCTTCTGCACGTCAACGTGTCTCACAGTTCTTACATTTAAAGATATACAAGAAATCATAATATTGCAACACGTTTCTGTTCGTCGGGTTTCCTCCGCTTTTATCGCTGAAGCTAGTTAAACAAATCGAGATACACGACAATTTCAATATACACCTGCAATTTCTTTTCATTCCTTTTAATCAAATTTAGTGTTTGATCACTATGAAAGAACAAAGAGTGTAATTGTAAGAAATTGTAAAATCTTCACCTATGCTTCTTATTCGCAAATTCTCAAATCGCACTTGTACGACGTCGACTAATTAATCCAACGAATTATCAGTGACCGACAAGAGATTCGATCGATCGGTGCTCCTCGAAGGAATCGACGCTATTCAGCAATGCTCGAGGATGACTCATCCGCTTGAACTCACACGGAATGACTTCCTCTCGTGTATACCTGGCGGCGTTCCGTTTCGACGCGGAGGATCACTGAATCGCGCCGCGGAATCGCGATTCGCTCGCGTGGCGAAACACGTCTCGACTGTTTCCAATCGACTGGACTGCCGAGTGGAAATTAACACGAAATTCGATTTGTTACGGGCTTGATAATCCGGCGCGGTTTCTGCTCACCGGAAATCGTGCGCGGCTTATCGAGCTCTGATGGACAGATCACCTCGAAGGCAAGTAATTAGAAGATTATTACGCGTTATTAAGCGTAATTCTTACGAGATGAAGACGTGCAAGGAAGTTGAAAAAGCGATGTTGCGAGAGTGCCGGAAAAATCGAGAAACACGAGAACACATGTTTCGCCTTTTCTTGTTTGAGGTTTTATAAGCTTTTCAGCATTCGCTAGTTTGATATCGATCATTGATAAGTGGTTAATTTTTAATTTTTAATTTTCGTCCATTTCTCATTTCCCTAATTTACTGTTGTCCTTGATGTCGGACCGATATAATGGTAAAAAATCAATATAATCAGGAGATAAATAATTGAACTGCAAATTTTTTTATTAGGAATAAATAAAAGATGGAATATATGTTTTTGTGTATTTAGGTATGAGATTCTTTGAAAATTTTTAGTATGTTGAATTGCAGCATTGGAATTTTGATAGAAATCAGTTGATTTCTTCTTCTAGTTTTAAATTGGAATAATTCATTTGCAGACACATTAAATCATATCTATACAAACGTGTTAATGTTAATGCGTTAACTTTAGGCGGGGTATTAAGCTATAGTTAGTTGTCTTTCATTTATGTAAGTTTATACTGAATGAAATTAAAAAAATACGGTCATTGAAATTCCTGTTCCAATTTGATAAGGATCGGCTACAATTATTAGCGATAGAATACAGGAACAACGTATAAAGAGCGTAAGAAATAGCGCAGATATCCTTATCTTAACGTCGTTATATCGTACATAACTCGTAAAAGAAATCTGTTTTATATCAACTTTTAACAACAATATTAATTTAAACTCGATACAGTGGTTTAATAGTGTCAAGTTTATGTTCATAATTGAATGGTCAAATTTTTATACGTTGATTTTTATGATATTCGTTGTCGTTATATCCACTGGGAATTTTTATTCATTTATGAGAGATTTAGAAATGGTGAGAATTTAACTCAATTTTTACATATGACAATTTTCATGATCTCTATTGTCATTATAACCGGACTACAGATTTGTATACGTTTATACACATTTTAAAAGCGTAAAAGTTCATAGAATGTATTCTCATTTAAACTATAGCGATTCCTGCCGATTATTGCAAAGACAAAAAGGATCGAATCGTACAATAGTAACAAACAAATTTTACAAAAATGTAAAAGATACATTTTTAATGTAACATTAAAAGGATCATAAATTATAGACCGTACCAAGTAAGAAATTAGAAAATCATCGGTTTAATCAACCCAGACATACATTTGAAGGAATGCGTTTCCCTACTAGTGAAAACGAAAGACCGTTCCGCTTGAAGATGACGGTCAACGAACGAACGATGCACGCTGAGTGCAAAATAAGAGGGAAACGACAGAATTGTCCGACTTCTCCGAACGAGTCGAGTCCATTTGTGTGTCGTCGGGCTCGATTCCACTGCGCCAGATACCTAATCCTCTCACCTCGTTGCCTTTGGTTCACGGATCAGATTCCATCGAACAGCATTTGCATGTTTCCTAGTTCCGTGTTCGACACAGTGTATCGTTTGCATGGCCGTTTCATTTTCTTTTCGAACGCAATCAGGTTCTCACAGTGAAATTTATAAAAATCAAATAGCGGTTGATCTTTGTTTTATAAAAAAAGTGGAATGATATCAAAGTAATTTAATTCAAGATATACATTACCTATCGGAGTCATTATGTGCTTCGTAGAAATCATTTTTAATATTCTTGAATTATAGCAGGTTTCAGTATGAACTAAAAAAGCTAATGTCTAAGTCCCCTGAAATATTTATATAAATGTATATTTCGCTAATTATACGATTAGCGTTCCTACGTTGACATTACATTAACTTTCTAAACACATTAGAGTATTGGAAATCGACACGAAGAGTTATAAATATAAAAAGTTGATAAATATCCTAGAATTATTTTAGATCTTTTAAAATCCCAGAAGAAGGAAAATTAAGCTTGAACATACATAACCACCTTGTCTATTAAGGATTAATCTATCTAATAGATCTGGTAGATCTGGTATATGATACTTTGATTACCAACGTGTTCTAATTTGAAATAACTAATGTCAAAATAGCGATATAAAAGCACGCGTCAATCTAAGATAAAAATATAATCGTCCTATTAAACAAACAGAGTCACCTCCTTCTTCTTCTTTTCCTTCTTCTTCATCTTCATCTTCTTTTTTCTTCGCCCGGTGTTATCACAAAAATATTGAAAACGCGCGACAAATTAGAAACGATAAAAGCGACTCGACTATGACACGCGTTCGCGTCTGGAAAGAAGGAGACTCAAATCCCACTCCGGATCCGCGATACTCCGCGAGAACACTGTGCAAACATTTTTCACTACGAAACGACTTCCGGCGTGCTGGTTCGCCGAACGGAACGAGCTATTATGGCGACCGATGAACTTCGAAAGTGCAACGAATGTTCGCCGTAAACTCCGTCGCTTTTATCACAGTCTGCGTATCGTAGCGTTCTGTGTCTAACACTGTTGCTTTTGTTCGTAATTAAGAGTAATTAGACGTGCCACCGATGTAACTTGCTAGGTGCGAGCGTATAATTACTTGTAAAAAGGCGGATGAAATGGCCGCAGCTTAATAAAGCATGTCATTATCCTTGTCTTTCTCCTTTTCTCTCTGTTGCCCCGTCTTTTGACCGTTCTCTCGACACTTTTTCTCGCATGTGCGCTCTTTTATTTCCGGCAGAGATGTGAGACGAGCGTGCAGAATCGAGGCGCCTTTACGGTCCTATCCCCTTTGAACGATTCCTCTTTGGCATTTTTTTTTTCGTCTTTCAGCGTTTCCTGCTATTCTTTCCATCCGTTTCTCTTTTAGAGTTTTGATGGGGCGATTGTTTCATCTAATTCGTTTATTAGCGTATTTGTTATTGAACATTTAAAAAGAAACTGCACATTAGAATAGCGTAAGCTTCTGCATAAGCATAAGAATTTGCTGTGTTTGTCTTGAAACTTACTCCGTCTTACTCCGTGACAGTGACGAAAAATACTCTTTTTGATATAAGATGTTTTATAATAAAAAGAACAATCGGGAATATGAAATTAAATTATGCGTGTAAGATGTTTTAAAGATGTTAAATAAAATAAGGAGGATTGTACAAAGTACCGGGTAATTAATCTGTATGCGAATATTTTATCGTAAATGTTCATTAATTCGCATTCGTAATATCTTCGCATGCTCTTCTGTTCCTCTTCTCCTTCTTCTTCTCTTTCTACAATTAGCAACTTTACTTGTTAGCTGCTTCCTTTGTTTTCTTCTGAACTCAATCACCAGTGTGAAGAAAAAATGCAAGGCCATTAATAATATCGCGATACGACCTCAAGATTGCACTAAAATTAGTTGTAGAAAGGAAACACGATATCAAAAGTGAAAATTTATAAATATTAAATATTTCGTTATGTTACGTTAAAGTCAAATTTATTAGCACAAGAACGATGAATTAAGAAATTTCGTCATAAGCTTGGAATTAAAAGCTGGATAAGTTAAATAGTAAAATTAAATAAAAAGGGAAATTAATTTTAACGCTCGAGACGCTTGATTTATACCTTGCGTTTCTATCTATGAAAACATTGCACATGAATTAATTCACCAGAAGTTTTTGATTTTAAAGTGACACACGATGCTCATAACTCATCCTTCATGAAGATTCAGATATCGTGGCCACTATAAATCTTTATCATTTCTGCTTGAATACTAAATTATTTCTCTGGTATAACAGAACAAAGCACAGACTGCCTTTCGCAATAAATCTTTTTCTCTGAAAATATATCACCAAAAATTCTATTTAAATCTAATGGTAATCCTTTTTTTTATTTACATGGAACAGTTTATTATAAATGTGTAGCGAAGAGAGCATGAATGCCGAATGACCCATTAAAAAATCTTCGGTTCTACGTATTTTTAACTACATACTATTTAACACGTTCTGTATTTCCATATTCAAACGCAATTATCTCGATAGAACTATTATACACGCATATATGGAGCAACGATCTTTCCTGCCATAGTGTCCGAGTATCGATAGGCATCGCAATAAATTTGCATAAAAGTCCGTAGTTCGATAACAGCCAATTATTAACTCCAAATCTACCTATCCTTCCTTTAAATTTCTTTCTAGTACAGTGAACGGCCAATTCCGAGAACTCGGCCGCTTATTCCGACAAATTTTTGCCAAAGCACTTAAGCTACCGAATTACAGCGCGCGAACGATGCCGAGTGCATGAACCCTTGTTGTCAACGAGCCGTACGAGACCAGCTTCTGGCTGAGCAAACAAAAACTGCATAACTGTGCAGCGCACGTGCCGGTTGAGAAGTGCGATTAACATGACCGGTAACGGCAAGTGGGTCACGACTACGCTTGGATAAAGCCGACCGATCAAGAACACTGGCCGATCCGTGACCTAGACGCCTCGACATTAACCCGCCACGGTCTATTCTTTTCCAATGTGATCCTTTCGTGATCGCCGCGCGATTGATGCACGATTATGGACATCGAAAGTCCTACGATGATGACATCGTTGAAGATGATAGTAATTACAGATGCACAGAAATGGATCGTTCTTGGAGAAAATCGTTTGGATTTATTTTCACATAGACATAGAAGGTGCAACGACTTAGACCTGTTACATCGAATTTATTTTTATCGAGATATGTATAATTTTATGTGCTCAACTAAGTTAGATACGTAGTAGAGATACTTGTATGTGAGTATCAGTGTGTGGAAGTATGTGTGTGCGTGGCGTCTCGAAAACAGATGAATGTAAACAGTTCAGTCAGTTAACAGTCGGGTATGGAAGAAAGTGCTGAGACGCGTGCAAGTATGTATCGATGAATATCTTAGAAATCGTCCATAAAATAAATATATGATTATTCTAATATTAATTCCAAGTGTAAATTTAGTGTTCCTATAACGTTATTTCGGTTAACAGGATCCACAATTCTCAACAATTTTGATGTAACTTTCTGATTTATCCTCTTGTATGATTTAACTGAGATTAACTTGTCATCGTATACTTTGTATATCTTACAGGTGGAGCCTGTTTGTAAGTAATCGTTTGAAATGTTAGCTGTCTGAAAAAATGTTTGAGTCTTTACGTACCTTGTGCAATGAATTTATTAAATCATTGAGTTTAAGAGTATAAAGTCTCTGAAGAACGATGATGTTGCTCGGGTTATTCGCAAGTTATGTCTTTCAGCTCGATAAAATCAATAATTCAATTAGAATGCATCAAATAATGCTCACAGCCGTATTAGAGAAACATTAAGAACATGCTGAAATATTTACAAATAATTTCAACATCAAACGACGCGTTTCAACAAAATTCTTTCTCAAAATTATTAAAAATTGGATTTGACTTTTTGCAACGCGAACAGTCACGGACATTGAAATGTTTTATCTATCGGAGTTAAGGAAAAAGATCTCTACCAGATAATATCGTAATCCTCGCACAGAGGGAATGCAACGTAACACTCGTAATGCTTGCATAATCCAAGTGCACGCGATCGTCCATAAATCGCTCAATCTTTCTGTTCGAGATATTATTTATGACCAGAGTTGTATTTTCACCGCTTACACCCACGGAGGTTTAGCTGTCAATCCTTTACGTGAGATTACGACGAGCTGTCGCGACGATACGTCGCACGGTAGTTCAGAATAAAAGAAGGTATCTCTTTGATTAATAATTAAACATATATTTTTCATTATAATTCCATCGTTACGTCGTACAATGGACCAGAAGAAAAAAATTATTTTTGGACTTTAAGTAGACAGATTGTTTTTATTATAATTCTATTATCGAACCACAGAATGGCTGAGTATGGAAAAGAATCGTTTTGTTTAGTGTTAAGTAAATATTGTCATAGCAATTCTATTATTACATCGCACAGTATTTCGGAAAGTTGCTTTTTTTTCTTAATTTTAAGTAAATAGATGTTTCTCTAAATTTGCCCAAAATTATCTATGAAGTTATTCGATTTATTGTTTAATATTTTATTATTATATATTAATAAAAAATAATTATTTCCGTACTAAGTAATAAAATCTGAATCACTATGCGTCGGTTCATCGGGAAAAAATTAAGGGAGTTGCTAAATCGGAACGGTCTGTGGTCGATCATGACGAAACGATTTTATTTCACACTATATATTATTTACTGTTTAGTAGATACAATGAAAAGTTCAGTCGTAAATTCGAATTGTGGAAGGAGCATGGAATTGATAGGTTAGTGGGAAATTGTAGAGTAATTTATGGTGTGAAGCATAAAACGTAACAGGTGTTCTCTATGAAATAACCCGTTTGCGTGGTAGTGAAATGATTTCTGTAGATTGCTGTAGGTGTTGCGGAGGCTTTAGTTGAAATGATTGCTAGATCCTTTTTGCAAAGGTGTATACCTATAAATACTGCAAATTAAAAAATCGTGTGAAAAACAGAGCTATGCTCTGGAACGTTTTGTAAGCGATGAATTTTGGTCTTTAATAAAATTACGCTTTTCGTATGTGAGCTATACAGAACCCTAATTAATTTCGTTCTCTGAAAATGTGTTGATTCTGATTCTTTAACTCTTGTTTGTGATTAGCGTCGTTAAAATTGATAATTCGGTTTGTCAATTTATACAGCGTTAAAACTGTCGAAAATAATCATTGAATTATTGTAGACACTAGCCTAAAATAATATCAAACTATCGATATCAATATTCGAGAACAAGAGAATACGTTGATCTTATAATTAATCTATGTACGTGAATTTTTGCATGTTACGCGCATTTTGTAAATCTTCGCAACTGTTAATTCCCCATAGACGCGTGAACATCCACAGTCCACTACTAATAAATTCGTTTGGGTAAGGAGTTCTTCTAGAATCAGAATTAATTGTACAAAGAAATACTTTGACTGATAGAAGGACCTAACTAGTAATCCTTTTAAGACTTGGATATAAATACTATTACAAGTTGTAATTAAAAGTGCATTAAAACTTCCTCGACGCGCTCACATTTCTCAGAACTTGTTATATTAAGAATAAAAAGGAACTTTAATTCAGAAAGCAATAAAACTGAACACGGAAGGGTAAATAAATGTCATTAGGAAGAAGTAACTAGGAAATGAGGTAATGCAGGGGCAGTGACGGTGAAAGGGAAGAAAATGAAGATTAAAAGTCACGTCATATCGCTGGTTCTTCATAATGGCGGTTACACAGTGAGCAACCTCGGTCTCTCTGCCGTCTTGTTTCGTTAGTTTGGTACGGGCCGTGGATTGGCCCGTCATTTAAATGCCAACGTACCCTCGAGACTGCCACGAACAGCTCTGAAAACAGCCCCGGTTCAGCGATAGGGGAAAGAATGGATAGAAAGGGTAGCTGCTGACAATTCGTCGAAATGCCAGTATCTCGATTCATCACTCGCCCGACACATTTCTTCGTCAACATTTGTAGTAGATCAAAATGCTGAAGATTCACTGTTCGATATATTTTCTAATTTGTAGAGTCTGATTTCTCTATTAACAGATATCAATTGTATTCATTTATCAATGTTTACTAATTTTATTAATTTATGTTTCTTTTATTAGAACTATATTAATGAAATACTTTTACTGCAAACAATCATTTTTTTGTTCAAAATGATTGTATCTTTTAAATTAATCAAAATACCGATAGGAAAATGTCAGGATATAATTAAAGCACCTTTGGTTAATATTTCATTGTTGGCATGGCATGTTTCGTTATTGTAATGTCAATAGATCTTTGTCGATAGAACACTTTATTTCTTTTTATTTCGAATAAAGAGTAAACGATTCTTCGGCAAAAAGCAATGCTATGTAATATAAGAAATTGTTTTCTCCGTGACAGCGTAGACAGTTTTAGCAAAAAATGAAGTGGGTACCATTTTCCGGTAAGCCACGCGGAATATAACTTGTCAAGTGAAGAGAACTCGTTGCCAATTTTTCGAGCATAAATCTTGCTGAAAGATGCCGGTAAACTTGCATGATTTTATTCCGCGGTATTGCGTCTGCTGGTTAAAAAGTATACAGCGAGTACCTGTTCGAATTTTCGCTGGATGCAAGCTACATTGGCCAGGCAGCGAGCCAAACTTTTAAATCTTCAATGAATCACTTTCTGACAATAATACGAACAGCAAGATGATAGAAAACGGACAATAAGAATTTCACAGCAGCTTAGAAAATAAGATACGTCTTCATAAGTCATCCGAGATTCATAATTCCGTCAAAGTGTCAGCAACGCGAAAAAATTCAGTATTAGTTAAATATTTTACGTCATTCTCGACAATGTATAATTTATTCCTGGTTCTTTGTAAAATATTTACAGACCATAATTTTTAAGTATATTTTAAAGATAGATATTCGTTGTTAAATAGTTATATAAGAAATTAAAAGTTCAATACCTCAGAGATTCAGAGTCTTATTTCTTTTAAAGTTGTATTACAATGTACACAATAGAATTATACTAAATAATTCCTTTAAAAAAAGCAATATTAATTGCTAATTATTTCCTTACTAATTTCTAAAGTTCTTCTTTGATTAGTCATTTGTAATTATTCGAACAATGTCTTTTTTCTCTTCAAAAACTAATCTGTAAATAATAGCAACCTAGCTATAATTCCTACAACTTTTCATGTGATCTTACGAGTTACGTGTGGCATTAACGCAAAATATTTGAAAAAAAAAAGAAGTAATTTGTAAAAAAGAAGTCATTCATTACGAGGAACATATTACATCTTATCTTCGTTTGTAAAATTTGTTACAAAAAGTAATCAGTTTTAAGGCGCGATAAGATATTATAGTAACATTAAAATCATACATTTCATTGTTTTCTTCGAAATGAGTTACATAGTAAGCGTTATTACTTGTACAAACAAGACCTGCGCTTTTTAAAAATTAATACATAGACCATGCGTAATAACGTAATGGGAAACAATATTACAATGCGACGGTATAAAAATTATACACATCCCACATAAATAGACTGACTCGTTGTAATTAAATTTTCGCCATTCGCGTGTCTAAGAAACATACTTTGCAAGTGTGTATCTACATTTGCCAGAAAATGCCCGGTAAAACGAAGCTAAAGCCAGTAACGCCGAATTTATGAAGGAGAATATACATTTTTCTCGAATCCAAGATAAGCTTCGACTTGGAATCGCGTATCCCTCGCAGACGACCAATATCTGCGAGTTTCAACATTGCCATCCGAGCAAACCAAAAATACTATTCGTATTTGCAACCCACTTCGGTATTTTTCGTATGTACAGAACATCGATATGGAAGTTTATTCCCATAGATAACGTGTTCGCTGCTTTATGGGCAACTAATAGTCTGCGATAGTTATCAGAGATAAGACTCCCATTAAATTAACAAAACTTCTCTTCTTCTCGTTCTTTAAACAGAATAGGTACAAAAATTGATGAAAATGAGAAATTTGAACGTTTTTATATAATTTTTTGATTCGATTTTTAAGTTTCAGGAAAATTGTAAATCTTCTTATACACAAAATCTATCAGTAAGCGAAACATATACCTTTTTTGATTGTTTACTTGGTTTCATTTGTAAAGTTCTAGCAAAATTAACAATTTTTTACAGAAATAAAATTAGCAGGAGTACCTGAAGTTTACTAAAATATAAAAACTACGATAATAGCAAATTAATAAACAGTAATGTCACTTGATATTAAATTCAACTCATGTGTTAAAATGTCTACCAGTACTGCATTTCTACAATTATGTTTATCGACGATTTATTACTAGCCGATGTCAGGTATCACTGCTTCAATTAATCCTATTAAAGTTTTTTCCTATCAGTTTCGAGGAAGCTTTATCTAACTCGTAATTTACAAATTGTATTACAGCCTGGCGATAAAGAGCTTTACTGAAGCAATAAAGATATCCCAAAAACTTTGATAATAACGAGTCACCAATAATTGGTCATGATTACAAAATGTTAAAGAATAGAATAATTGCCGATCATTTTATCATTTCTACAATAATTTTGTAGCGAAATTATCCAATACATATCGAAAATAAGCAAGTGGGAGGATACTTTTGAGCGTTAGTGTACGTCTACACGGGGCGCGGTATCGACACCTCGTAAAGCAGGAGGAAGTCGTACCTTTCTCGTGTGTGTACACGTCGCAATAAAACGAGCGTACACGCGCCGGTACACGAGTCGTACACGAACATAAAGCAATATTGATCCGACCTGTACGTTCCAGGTTGATTTTTCTTCGTTAGGAAATTCGACGAGCGTCCGGCTTGCGATAATATTTTGTTAGGTTCGTTATCACCGGAATAGCCGCCTACGTCGACGTCGACGACATCAGGAAATTGTACAAGGATACATTATGGACATTTTTAATCACATGTAGCAACAACGACGTAATGGATCGATACATTAATTATGTATGATAAACAAACTGTGGATGTTCATGCAGTTTCATATTTTTATAAACGTAAGTTGAGAAATGGCATTTAAATAAAAATTTGTTTCACCTATTAAGCGTTAAAATCTATAATTTGTATTGGATTTTCTATACATTTTTACAATTTAAGATCCGTAGATTAATAATTAATAATAGGAAGAACTTTTTTTAAGAGGTTTATTAAGGATTAAGAGTTTTCTATTCCGATTTCCTTTAAGTTTTTCTTTTAAGATCGACAGAGAATGATAAAGTGTATTACCGTATTTAAGAACACGTTGTTCTGTTAAAAATAATGCTAAACATAATTTTCATATATCGTGTACGTGTACACGTTCGAAAAAATTGCTGACGTCAACAATTACGTTTCCCTTGAGACCTTGACGGACAAATTAATTTCAACATTAAATATATCATAGCATGTGAAGATAAAAGAAAACAAGAACAAAAGAATAAAATTAATCATATATTACAATACATTAGTTACTTTAATATCTCGCTTTCGAAATGAGATTAAAATAACCGTGAGTTGTTGGGTAAGAGTTACACGTCATTCTTTGTACTCTATAAACACTATGGCAGCGTATTCACATAAAAGGAATGCTACATAAACCTGCTAAAGTTGTTTTCATCGTTATAACGTTACGTTTCGAAAGAACTCGAAAGACTCGAACTTCCTCGTGCGAAGATTTGAAATTCTTCTATTAAATTCTGTCTCAATCATCAGTTAATGTCACATAAAATAAATTAGAATTGCACTTGGAATTATAGTTACCATGAAACGGTTTAAACGCTTTATCCAAACTCATAAAAACTAGATTACTCGTATAGAGAAGTTCCGATGAACAGCATTTCCTCGTCAACCACGTCAAACGCGTAACCTCGAACGAAACCCAGTTCTAAATGTCACTTTCTAAAACCTTTTGAGAGTTTTTATTCTGAAACCTACGTATAACTCGTGGCGACTATTTTTAGTTTCCGCTGCGAGTAAAATTTAAAATATTCGTGCATGAAAAAATTAACTTCAACTTCGATATAATAATCTGACGTTCTGTTGCCACGCAGCCAAGTATCCCACACACGAAATGCAATTGCAACGAGCTGGAAAATCACCGCGCAGAATAATTACGCTGATTAAGTCGATAAAACAAAGGCCATCGTATAGCTGAAAAGAGAAATATATACGCTTCTATTGAGGGTTATCGCACCACTGTATATATTGGCACCTCGTAAACGATATACAATATAGGGGGAGTCATTGATCTCCCGTTTACGCGAATCGCAGTAAAAGCGGTGTACATCGTTCTGATATCTGTTTCGCACGCACTGGGTATCGTCTATGTGTAGTACTAAATCCTCGTCGTAAGTTAGATAGAATTATTCAGATAATTGGGGAATAATAATAAAATACAATTTAATTTAATCCGAAATCCTTAAAGTTATAGTATCTAGGATCGATTTTAAAGCGTAGTTGGTGCGGTGATCGTTTTATCTACGTGGATGATACGATGACATCCGTATGACTGTGCAAAAGTATTTAGAAATTTGTAAGTAATTGAAAAAATGAAAGAGATTAGTATTATAAGATTATTAATAGGTATTGATATGCAAAACGTCTCGTAAGCTAAACTAGGTATGATATAAGCTATGATACATTTTAAAGAAAGAAGAATTGCTGCCAATTTACGAGCACTGGAATTTTCATCTTGTGAAGAAGTAAACCCCTGAATTGTTCCGTTCGATCTTAAAAATAAACGAGTACAAGCCGACGAGAACGACTTTTCACGTGGATATAAAGAGTCGCTAATATCAGCGGTATATTTTACACCGTGATTAGCATTACTAAAGTCAGGATAAGGCGTCATAAACGGGCTCGTAAAAATTAATTAAGCCATTCAAATTAATCAAGTTCGTAGATTATGTACGTGAAAAATCGCTGCAGAAAATATGATGTATCAATTTATGGTATACAATGTTTCCTTGTTTTCTAAATGAGCCTATTAATTTCAACCGAATTAACATCACGCACAAAGGTTAACAAACTCATCATAAACTAAGATTACCTAACTAATCTCTTTAGCGCGAGAATGAAACTATCTGTTCGTTTACACTGTTTAACTTTTCGTTCGAAATGTTTCTACTTCGATTAAACTAAATGGAAATATGAGAGAAACGAGTAGGCCTGTTTCATCGAATATTATCTAACAAATTGACTTTGTGAATCGCTAACCAGACATGATCAAAGGTATTAACAATTTAATAGCTCGAGTCAAATACGCAATCTGTACGCTGTATAATCTGAATAGAAATTCACAGAGAACTAATTTGAAAAATAAAATAAAATTTAATGTATTGACGTGGAAGCGTCTAACGACAAGTTGGTCTTTAAAATTCTCAATCGTGAAAAGCGAAAGCTACAGCTTATAATGATAATATATTCACAATATTATTTAATTTCAGTTTATTGCTACGAAAGTAACGCTCTTAATCCCTTTCGAAAGCTACGTACGACAGAAACACAGCAATTAAATCGTATCACGGGACTATTCGTCGAAACGAACCATTCTATCGAAAACCCGTAAAACAGCAACGCGGAAGTCGTGATGGCAATAAACTCGAGCGTTCTTCCTCGGTCCGTGTATTCGCTGTATCGTCCAACAGGACAGCGTGACCCACGCGAGCAGCTTGAAAAATGCGCGGAGGCTGTGTTTAGATAGCGGGCTTAGCAGCTCGTTTAACAGGCGAAAGGGGGGAAAAAATCACGGTTCGTTTAGCGACACGCGGTTATATAACCGCGGTGGTGGTGGTTCGCGTTTTCAAGAGATCCTCTCTCGACTCCAGAGACCGTGAGAAATTCGAGCTGGAGTGCCGGGTCGATGATCCTCGAGGAACTCCTCGACGACCTTGAATTGGGAAAAAAACGCCTGGTTGATGATACGCGACCACCGGAAATCGCACTTATGGCAGGCTTTTCGTGGTGAAAGGAGAAATGATTACGGTGAACGAAAGGTTTTGTCAGCGTTAATAATATGGTTAATGATCGCGAAGGAGACTGTGATCACAGTGATTTGGATTGTTTTCGAAGAGTGGCGTAGTTGTATATAGGGAGTGGTGACAATTTTAGAAGGAAATTGCGCAGTTTCGTATAACAAAGGTATCATTTGATGTAGTTTTCTTTTCATGGGGCGGTTTAAAGGCACACGAATTGAACATTTCAGATGTAGCAAATGTTATATATTTAGAGTCTTAATGCTTTTGTTGATCAATCGATTTGTATGATATTGAAATTCGATTATTTACCTGAGACATATAATATTCGAGTAATTGCCGAAATTCCAAACTTTTGATATGACATGAAAATATATGAAAGATTCATCCAACTCTTCTAAGAATTCCCTTTACCTCTCCTCGCAGAACTAATCGAGAAACGATCACCAAAAAAGAACGCAAAAATAAGAGAAAAATGAAAGAAACGATAATTTAAGGTACCATGATCCAAGAAATCTACGCTAACTCCTCATAGATCGAATATTCCCGCGATGAAATCGAGATGAGCAAGTTTCCAAGGCGTCTTGCAATTAGTGTAATATTCATCTTCTCGTGTTGCTTCACGGCCTACCGCGAAAGTCCGGTCGGAGAGCGCAACAGAAAGGGTAGGAAGGAAGTTTTCTATCGATCCGCGGCGATGTTTTGAGGTCAGGGCGCTGCGCCAGCACTGCGGCGACGGGGTACCGCGATGCCTACGTCGAAATCGTCAACGACCACGGAAACCATGACCGATGATCGTCGTGTCGACGACAATGATCTCTCTCGTGACTGTCCATGGATATGATCGCAACCCCCGCCCCCGGAAGTCACACGATTCTACGACCTTAATATCGGCCGTTTTCTTTTCCTTGGTCTACTTCCGGCAACCGCAATGCGGAGGAGCCCGGTTGCGAATCGCTGCAAGGAAATCGCTGTTATTTCTATTTTGTTGGCGAACTCGGTAGAACGCAAATACATAGTTGTTGGACAGTTCATTGCGTTTGATTTATTAATTTACTGACTGAAGAAGTGTGTGTTGACTCGTCCTATTTTTTCGAAATTATCAATATTTTAGACTGTGTTTATAGGAATTTTGAAAATTCTTCTGAGGATTTTAAGTAATATATTTATATCAGAGATATTACGTCGTTTCATAAGTTTTATGAGTTTTCTCTTGTGGATTTTCAACGAAGTATTGTTATTCAAAGCAACATGTAGTTTCTTAATTACTATTTAAGTCTTCAATAGGTTCAAGCACATAGTATTTAATAGAATCGACAGAGTAGTAAATGAATGTCGACTGGAATATCAAATCAGATCAAAGGTATCTATAGCATTGTGTATAAGCTTCGTGGAAAAGCATAATTGACTTCTAAAATTGTTGACTGATTCGATTAAATTGCTATAATCGAATATTGTGTGTATTTTGGAAATTATGATAATTTTTGATGCTAGTTTAGGAATTCAATGCGTAACTAGATTTTTGTACAATGTAGCGAAAGGATATTTTTCAGTAGGTTTTAATGTAGATAAATCGGATGTACTGATATAAAAAGATATGTATTTTTCAACAGTTTACTCGGAATAATTTTGCAATGTGAACGAAGTTTGATACATTTCGTGGATAAAATATTTATTACGATACTAAACAATTTTTACAAAAGAAGCTGAGAAGGAGAGCTACAAAATAACTGAATGAATAACTTTGTTGTTTACAAGATCAAATAGACTAATGTTTCTATTTTAAGTCCTTTTTCGAACTAATGTAAGGTGTATAATAAAACCTTAAAACATATAACACATACCAAATAATTAAGGAGGGAACTAAAAGTATAAAATAACAACGTTTCTGTAATTCCTAGGACAAAGTGCAATTACTCTAATTGCCAAGGAAAATAGTGTAAAAATATCCACGACCCAGCATTAGCCCTATTAAATCTAGAATGCGTGTGCGAACACTGGTTTTCACTAGGGAAATATAAAAATATCTCTCGTCAAATATTACTCAGAATATTTCACACAGCTTGGGAAAAGGATTAAAAAATGCACGGAATTAAAATATTTTTCATAGAACAAAAATACAAAATAAAAAATACAAAATATAAAAAACTATTATATCGTATATTGTAACATATTATATATTGTATACATGCTATATGATAGATACTGTATAAAATTTGTAAAATCGTTTCTAACAAGCGAGAAATTTTCTATATAATAAAAACTACATTATTTTGTATAAAATTCGTAAAATCGTTTTTAACGAACCAGGAATTTTCTATGTTGCAAAAAGACTTTTGTAGTAAAAAAATTCAATTTCTCGTTAAATAATAGATATCTCGTAAAAGTACAAATTATAGTAAACGAAGCTAAACCAATTGTTGAGGTAATTACTTCAAGGAAAACTCTGAACCTTTTCTTTTGTATACTTGTGACCTGGACACCGCTGTTTCGAAAAAAAATAGAATTTAGTTAAGTAAAAAATTAAAAACAACGAGACGTCCATATTATTGTGCCCTTCAATACGAACGTTGTATTGGGTTACAAGGTCTAGAAACAAAAGAGCTATAAGTAAATTCTTATTACTCTTTTTTGTAGCCTTCAGCTAGAGTTACACACTAAGATTAACTTTTTTGATAATGTCCTTTGCTACAAATGTATGAGCGTGCTCCCTATCATATTCTACTGTATTGTAACACTGAGAGAGTGAAAATCTGGATCAACATACACTATATATCTGTACTTATACTTAAACCTGTACTTATTTCAATATATTTTTCTATTACAAATTCATCCACTCGTTCCTCTATCAGTCAACCTCAACACCAGTATTCTAAAACCTGCAACGAGCAATGTAATTTAAACAAAGAGGAACCAGTCACGCTATACTAAAAGTGTTACGCTAAAACTTCGAACAACACGTTGGATCGTAAGAAGAATACAAGCGTACCCCATTTTTTCTTCTTTTTTTTTTCGGTATCAGTTTCCTTCCATTAAATCCGCATTACGTTCACAATTCTCCCAGATGACCGCAAGAAAAATACGAAAAACCAAGGATCACGTTAAACCAAGTTACACTCCACGGAAGTTACAGAAAGGAGATCAGTCGGTTGACAAGAAATCGAAGGAAAAGAAGCCAAGTTCCGGTGCGTCCTATCAGCTGTCTTCTTGAACGAGGTCGTGGCAGGTGGGCGTCACGCACCGTGGAATTTATTCTGAAACGTTCTCTGTCCACGTATATCACGAGTACGGTGTGGAAGATAAAGAAACGAGGGAAAAGGGAATGACGCGGGGCAACAAAATTATCCGAGTGGCCGCAGACGTTCTTAATGCCACTCGTAACGGCACGACGCAACGGAAACTGAAGGTACCAGGGTCGACTATTACGCGCCAGCTGTTTCCTTGCCCCCTGAATTTCTCCCTATGTAGCACTATTTGTCCTCTCCATGCATATAACGCTTTTCTATGGTGGGTGCGGGCCGATTAGGCTTGCTCTCTTGTGTCTCCTTAATTTAGATTTGCGTGGCTCCATTGGGAAACGTTTGGTGGGCTAAAAACAAGAACTGTATGTTGGGAAGTTTTGCTTGGAGTTAGGTTTGGCTACCGTTCATGTAATGAGACATAATCTAATGCAAAATATAATTAGATGTAAATAATGAAAAATAAGTAAGTCAATTGAAAGAATGGATTACAATACAAATATGTATATTACAATTCTGTGATGCGACGGACAGTTTTAGTAGTGAAGTTCACCCTCGAACTGGTCGCGCCAACCAAAAACAATGACGTGTCCGGCTGAGCTCATTGTCGACACATCGGTCACTCTTGACCCACATATTGAAGCTACAGATAGTAAGTACCATTTAATAAATATTTTGCCAATGTATTATTTTTCATTTAGCTACAGCTTGTAAAGGAAATAACATTTTGTTTGACGTGTGGAACCGGCTCGATGATGAGAGTTAATAGAATTATTACAAATAATAGATTACAAATAAATACAATTTACTATGAAAAACAAACAATTACGTAAGAAAGGGCAGAAGTGATAAAATCTATCATCGTGAAGATAATCGAACGGAAGGATAAAATAGAAATGGAAACCAATTTACCACGACATACAATGTGTCCTCTAATTTATCACAAATTGTGCCCGCTACGAAGTACTTATTTAATATTTATCGTGTATACGTTCAAATTACACGACGATTTACGTGGTTTATAAGCCGATAAAGGGTGATTGCTCGTGGATGAACAACTACGTATCGTCGTGTATGCGCGCGTGCTCACGTATGCACATGTGTCAGGATGGCTGAACGTACGTTGAACATACGTGGACATGAATGACCGCATGGCATATGGCGTCCGTAGCCATCCCATACGGCGAATACTCTATCATTTTTTACATTTTTTTTTTCTTTTCGGTTCTTACCAACCGCTATCTCACCGCTTCTGTTAGAGCAGCTAGTTGCAGGCCTCTTCTCAGGGAACATGGGGGGAATTGTGGTTAAGTAATGAGTTACTTTAAACCGGCCTTCTCCTTCATTTTGCGGCGGGGAGTGTACTACCGCGGTGGCTGGACTGCGTTTGCGGTGGGATTTTAAATATCGCTGCTGGATTGAAAGGGTATAGAGGGTAGAGCTCTTTTAATATTTTTTATGGAAGTTACTGTTAGGCTATATTTTTCAGTTCGGGGGTACTTTTAGCGGCCGTCTGAGAAGCTAGAGAACGGTGATTGTGCTGCTAGTCAGGGTTTCACGATGGGAAAGGTGGCATGGTACTCTTAAGCGAGGAAAAGGAATTATATACTTATATACTTACGGCTATCTTTTTACGACGATATCTTTTAATATGGGTTCAGCTGAGATTTAAAAGAAAATGATGGAAATTGAAATTTGTACGTAATAATAGGTTTGGAAGGAATGATGGATTTTTTAAGTGCATTTAATTGTTTTTCTATTCCAATGTTAAAGTGCGAAAAAATTTTTACAGCAAATGGAAGTACATAAAGGTACAAAGTAATATATATAGAAAACGAGCATTCTCTTCTTGAAAATTGTAAAATTTCCTATGAATCGGTTCATTAACAAATATTGCTTCTCTCCATAGTCGTGAACAATAAGGTTCAAATTTTATACTCTCGCCAAGTAATTTTCATTCACGATAGTATAACCAAGGCTCCACCCAGAAGCTCAAAATCTCTCTATGCACAGACGTATCTGACCAAAAAGCGAAAACCAAATTTTATTCGAAGCGACAATCGCTCAACAGTATGACTTTTCATAAATTTCCGTCGTTGTATTCGATCGAAAGAAGTTCTCTCGCAAGGACAGTTCTAATCCCATAGCGCAATCCTCCATTGGCGCAAAAGTAAGTCATAGAAAGTCTCTTCCCTTCGGTGACCATCGTTGGCGATTCGCTCGTGCACGCGAGACGTCACGCGACGCGGACGAAAGTGCCGATAGAAAAGTGAGTCGATTTTATATAGGCGCGTTTAATGACAGCGCTAGCTACAACGATTTTCATGACGTGTTCCATCGACGCGTTTCCTATATTTCTACTCGTCAATTACCCTCTGCCCGCAATAAACTGTTTCCTCGTGGACATGCAACCGGGTATTATGCAGGCCAGGATCGTAAAGAGGAGTTCGCAAGAGTAATACGAACGAATCGTGCGTACTCGCGTTGCATACTTCGACTACGATGGTTTTAATAGCATTTTACCGAAGATTGGATATCACAGTGGCAAATTGCTGCAGTTATTTGAAAATACCTCTAGTAATAGCACGACGTAGTCTCGGGAATATTATAATTATTAGAGAGCGAGTTAATTACAGTAGATATACATACGAGGATGAAGGAAATTATTAAGTATTTATTTATGTACTTTTTAGTTTCAGTAAATTGTATGTATACTGTAGTAATAACAAGCTATAATATATTGAGCGCATACATGATACATTAGAGTTGTATAAATAGATCTGAAATTGTGAATTTATTAATGATATTAGGTATTTTTCTGAACAGTGAATTATTAAACGTTATGTTCTCCAATTAAACATTTATCAAAGTAAATAGAATTGTTACGTAAATAAATAGATAAATAGGTATAAGATCCTATTAATAATATCAATTTCTTCCTAAAAGCAGCTTGTTAAATTAATTCTATATTCTTCAGTTAGAAATTTATCGACGTAAATGAAATTACTGTCTGTAAAGTTAATTTCGAAGTAATAACAGAAGCAGTAGGAGGTTCGATGTAGATGTAATTGAGAAAGTAATTTCGAAATAATTAGTTAAATATGTTTTGTCAATCGCTTCGCTTTTTCTCTTCCTTCTACTTTACAGTTTACTTCACTGAGTTGAGACTCAGGCTCTATAACAGGTATTTCCAGGATACATACGATCATCTTTACTGAAACCTTGGTAGGCTATATTGTCCTTCCGCATCCACCTCTTAGATATTCGATTCTTTCTCACATTCCTAATACACAATGCTAAATAATTCTTCATAAACGTGTATACTAAACGTGTTCCCATATCATAATCTTCGATAACTTTACTGTCCAATTTTCTACTAATAAATATACCGCGAATCTCTAAATGGTAGTTTGAAAAAAGCTTCTAAAAAGATATTGAGAAATGTGCAGAAGCAGAGGAAGGTTGCGTTATGGTCGTTTAACGTTTAGAAACATTAACTACTAATTTTCTATGTGTAAATTTTGCACTGAGCTTTAAATAATTATTCAAATTTCTAAAACGAATCGCAAAAAAGTGCGGAGAAAGGGAGAAAGAAGGACCGCACAGTGGTCGTCTAATTTCTTTCTAGTGAATTTTCCACAAAGCTCTGAATAATTGCCGAGAGTCTCCAAAATACAGCAAGAAAGCAGAGGAGACGGAATGAAAAATCGCACGATGTCCGCCTAAAAAGTCGCAGGCCCGGGTTCCCCCATTTTTTATAGTCATCACGGGGAAACG
Source organism: Bombus pyrosoma (assembly GCF_014825855.1). Taxonomy (NCBI): domain Eukaryota; kingdom Metazoa; phylum Arthropoda; class Insecta; order Hymenoptera; family Apidae; genus Bombus; species Bombus pyrosoma. Next base: position 12,029,828 of record NC_057773.1, on the reverse strand, counting down.
AGTCGCCGATAAAAAGTCGAGCAGCCCGGATCCGTTTGCCCGGTCGGAAAAGCACCGGTATGCTTAATAATATTCTCGTGACCCGAGGCTGGTTAACGGGGAGCCCTCCGGTTGCTTATCGATCCGTGAACCGAGTCACGCGAACCGTCCAACCGCCCCGAACAGTCTTCCGAGGTAACATGGACTGAAACTTTCCTTCCTTCCCTCGGAAATTTCAGCCACCCCCGAACGGTGAACCAGATCATGATTTCATAGATCAACTGATCGAAGGAAAGTCGGAATACTATACAGTAAAAGACCATTCATTGGAACTTGATTAAAAATTGTAATTAGTGTCCAATCGAATTAACAGCTATCGATCGAGGTCTAAGTGAATTTTTATTGTTCAAAGATTATTATTTGGCAGTTTCTCTTAACGAAAAATCAGTAAAATCCTATTAATAAAATTGTACTGTATTACTGTATGTACTGTTGTACTGTAAAGCGCAAAGCGTTTGTATTTGGAATAATTAATTGCCTTAAAATATGTTTTATAATTTATCGGGTTAAATAAAATTAACAGACTTTCTGAAATGACTGACTTCAGATTTTTCTATGTTACAATTACGCACTAGGAATATAAAAATGCTTTTGACGAAATTAGTGTTGACTATTATTGAAATAAAACATGATTACAAATATATATTTATAGGATGTTTGATCATAGACAGATTATGCTCGACTTTAGCCTTAATACGTTGGAAAACAATAAAATTATAATTAGTTGCTACGTAATCGGCTTCACGAAGTGCATACAAGTCCTAAGAGTATACATGTTGAATGATTCTCACGTTGCAAGTTGGTTCCTCCCAGGTCATGAAGTTGGACGAACTGATTTCAACACCTAGACTGAATAGTTACTTAGAATAGATTGGATAAAGTTCGAAGATCAGAGTTGTTAGGATTTAGAGGATTTTAGAGGGAGAATTTATAGAACGATAGAAAGTTTCTTTCTTTAGTGTTTTCTAATTCGTGGGTCGCATAAAATATCAATGACGAATAAATCGATATAGAGTTGGGAGATTACAGATATTGTTTCAAAGTTTTAAAGAGAATAATACAATATCTGTTGGCTTCTTTCGTTTGACTGAAAATTGTTAAGATCGTTAGGAATTTTTACGCGTGTTACATCGTTTGATTGACTAAGATATTGCTGCCTTGATCGATATCGTATATTGCGTATCGATCTAAAACTAATAATTTTATTTCTATCTTGACATTAAATCGCAATAAATGTTTCAAGATAGTACATATATACTTGGAATATTTTTCTAGATCGGTAGAACCTTTCACATTTTTTACGATGATTATCGTATCAAGAACAGCCTGATAAACCCAACCATATTCGTGAGGTACCAGGAACTCTTTGCTTTATCAGGCTATCGGTAACTATATCGGCGTGACCATGCGACTGAAGAACGAATGGATTCAAAAACGAGAAACGGATGAAGACGATTCACAAACGATAGACTTGGAAATTCACCGATTCTACTTCGCCGTCTCCGATTAGGCAGCTTCCCTAAAAAGATTCCGAGGCTACCTACCGCGATGACCGTTTCGTAGTCGTTCCCAACTTTAGATTCTAGACAGGGGTGGTGGGTAACGGGATTGGAGGAGGTAGGTCACGCGAAGAATGGGCGGAGATTCCAAAAATAGGACCATTACTGATAAGGCCTAACCGAGGCGCTCCCGTAGGTGGGTGCGCGGTAGTAACCGATGGCAGGTGATAAAGCGGGGGAAATAGGGTGAGTTAAGGGTGCTGGTAGGTGATGATGGCGTTGGGCAAAACGGTGAAACCACCTACCTAAGTCGATCCTTTTTCGTGACGACGCAACGAGCCCCACTTGCTGGCTTGGTAAGCTACGCTACTCTCGAAACTTGCGGATCGCATAGCGAGAAATAAAATAAAAAGTTGAAATCTTCTCGACGCTGGGTTCTGTCTGTATCTCGAGTTTTATATTACGCGTTTAAGAGAATTACGGTAGAGTCATGTAATAGTATTTATCCGAATCTCTGAACCGTGCAACAGCTAAATTGATCAACTGCGACGGATTCAGATAAATGAAGTTCTAGCGTAATTAGGTAGAAGGGTCGCTCGCAAAGATTCCGAATATCGGTAAAATGATTTCGAACTTTAGAGAGAAGATATTATAATATAGTTAGAGAACACGTGTGCAAGGGAGTTTACAAAGTTCAGATTTGAGAAAGGCTGGGTGAACTTGAGAAACAGTAGCGAGGATACGAAAAGATAGAAGGTAGAGTCGAAATTTGGGCAAGCAGTGATTAGTGAAATCGATATTGATTTTATAATAGACTCGATTTAACTAATTAACTGTTACATTGAAAGATGTTGTAGAATTTAACTTTAAAAATTCGAATAATAATAGTTTTAATCCATAAAAACTTTAACATCTATAAATATAGAAGATACGAAAACGCATTGACTGAAATATAAGATATATTTAGGTACATATTAAAAATGAATACTTCTAGCGTTAAATATATCTCTAATCCCAGTTGCACGAAGCACTTTACATTCCCAATCCTTTATACATCTACGAAAATATCTTTCACCATCCGATCCCAAACAACTTCGATACCAGTATCTATCACCAATATCAACCTACCAAAGTAACGCCACTAAACATCAACGACGCCGCCTACGTTCGACATCGATCCCCGTTCACCGATATCAGTAGCTGTCGATATTCCGACACGACGAAAATCCATCGTATAAATAAGTATACAGACTGGTAGGATCGACCTTCGCGGAACTTCCGTCGCTGGAACGATTTAGCGAAAGGGCACCGAGGCAGAGAGCACGGACTACAGCGAGGAAACTCGTTCGAGACTTGGAACGAAACGAGAAGCTTTCGAGCGGGGGTGCGCTGAGGGTGGCGCGACCAAGGGGGCGGTAGGAAAAAGGCACAAGAAAGGCTTGAGTGGCGTTCTACGAGGGAATCGCGTGACTACTCACGGATCAATAGTTTGCTCCTATATGTGTGCACGGGGTTCGGTTTAGGCGCCGCCGTCCGTTACCAAGGGGGCCGTGGAGAACGAAAATCGGTGCTCGCCTCGAACCGCTTCCGGGAACGTCTGTGAACGCATCCATTAAGGTATAGCGAAAACTTATGTTTTCTGTTGTGTAGGAACTTTCAGAGCTTAACTGCAAAACGGCTAATGGATTGTATCGCCTCTTTTAGTTATTAAATTGGCAATTAGATCACTGAGTAGAAAATGTTTCTCCCAAATAAGATTTCAATCGCGCGTTATTTTATTCAACTGGATCAATTACGATATGATTCATTATCGATCAGTAACTAGTTTTTAGGTTTGTAAAAAGTATCGAGTCTAGAATTCTTGTAAGCTCACTGTGACAATTTTTCTTCAAATAATTGAAATGTAAGTACATGTATATTTAAATACTGTTGTATTTACTTAAGTAATTATTTATCATTTAATTACATGCGATTTATTATTGAATTATTAGATTCCTTCTTCTTTAACGTAGTTCCAATTTGTTCCTCAATCGTAGAACAATTTCCGAACCATTAGACTAATGGATCCATCCCGTTTAACAGACCACTCTCAAAACATACACTTAAGATCAACACCGCTCGATTTACGTTCAAATCCATTATCCCGTAAAAATCGCCCCTCCAATACACTTTACCAAAAAACAAAACGACATCTTCTCGATCATCGGACAATATTCCCATCTCACCGTCTACAAAAATTCTCATTAGGAGGAACAACGCTGCGAGCGGATATTTTCAAGAATTTACTAACGCTAGGCGAGAAGGGTGGTTTTCACTATGATGAGCTGAAATGTGTGCGCGGTGGGAACGTTGTAAAAATGGCAAATTATAAACTATAAATCCAAGGGAAAGGTGGCCATTTGTGGCGTAATGCAAGAAGTACACGGCCCGGAAACGAGAACGAAAATCGCGTTCTCCTTGTGATTTCAACGTCTGCCGCGCGTTACACCGCGGAACAACCCTTATTACCGCGCGTACGCGCGACGAGGAGGCTCGAGCGGAAAAGGTCGTGGCTGGAAGAGAGAAGGCGGAACGCGGTAGTAGAGCCTATCCACCAGCCAGTAATGGCAGGTCGTATCGATCGTAACGAAATGTTCCTGGAAACGTGACGAGCTTCGGGCTGCTTTCGCTTCGTCCATTTATCGGTCGCGTAGCGTGCGTACGAGCTTAGAAACCTACGAGCCCACCCCAACTACGAAACTCGCGCGAATCCCGCCAGTTCTCGCGATTTACTTCCTCGCGAGTTTTAGAATGCGCTGTAGGTGGAAGTTGGCAAGTTAGTCGTGGAGATTTGGAGTTAATCATGGAAATTGCCAAGTTACTCAGCTTCGATGATTTATTTTGAAACCATCGCTAGAAACAACTAATTTTATTTTTTCTTTTTATATAGTAGAATTATCATGTATAGATTAAAATAATTAATTTGTAATTTTTCATAGAAATTTTATAGATTTGTGGAAATTTGAATGGAGTTTTGTAGAATATATAGGTGAATGTTCGTTTCGTCTCTTTTATTCCTTTGGTATAAGTTTGGTACTTTGGTTACTTGCTACTTTAATTGTAAATCAACGGTTTATTTTTCATTCGCTTCTTCACTATCTTTTCTCAGATGCGCGACTGGTATGCTTCTATGAAACCAGACATACGATGTATGTATAAATGTTAGATATTATAAAATTACGTGGCCCGAATTATTCATAAGAAGAAGGAAATTGGGAAGTAACTGGTTAGAGACTTGGAGAAGCATAGTGATTTTAGCAATTTACATTGAAAATTAAATAACAATTGCGTAACAGGATTTTTTGTTATTGTTCTTTGGTTCTGAGATATTGAAATACGTCGTGAAGAACTTTAACTCTTCTATACCTACTAATTCTACGATACTACGAAGATGTTATAAATCGCTTTTAAGTGATTCTTTCTAAACTAGTTGCCTGAAGTGAAAGATCAGATCTTCTTCAATGATTCAGGGTGAGTAAGCAGAAGCGATAAATTCACCAATTTAAATTAAGAATGTAATTCTTCGATTTAAGAATGATTCCCTATAATTTTCTCTATCGATTGTGTAATATCATTACATTTTTACAAGTCGTCCTCGATAACCTAAAACGTCTACCTGACAACAAACTATTCTTTGGTCGAGCATTAAAAACTAATGACATTTCGTAGCTTAAAATAAAATTGAAATTACGATGTTGATTCCATCCAGTAATCTACATTAGGAAAAGGTTGAAGTACTTATTACTTGTCTGCTTAAACTTCTACTTCATAAATAATAAAATTCTATTTTCTTCGCGTTGCGAGAAATACATATAATACTTCTCACTCGCACGAATAAATAAATAAATAAATATAAAACATAAGTAAAATACGAATCGTTGGACGCAAACTCGGAACAAAAATGCCGCAATACAAACCTTGCTTGGGTAAACAAGAATATATCGATAAAATATCAATAGAATACAAATTATCAACATCGAACTGGATGATTCTGCTACAAATTACTAGAGCAACGCTTCGTTTGCTCGCTGCACGATCTTATTCTTCGCCTGTAATCAAAATCCACTTTCAGAAACAAATTACTGGCATTTGGAATCGGCGTTGTCGCACCATAGTACGATTCATCCCCTTAATGAAGTCCATAGGAAACGAGACTTCGCACTTCCTTCATTTGCATTGTCATCCACCACATCCCTATCCCCGCCTCTTGAATCAATCGATTCCCGTCGCGAGGCGTAAATAAATTACCTCCGAGTGAGTCTGCCATTTCCCTCCGTCTTTCTCTTCCACCTTTCTTCGTTCATCGTTCTCGTGTACACGCGAGACACGGAGACTCTTGGTACGTGCGCCACGATTCCGGCAGTCCGCGAAATGATTGATGGACTTTTTGGCGTTTTCTCAGTAAAGGCTTGGTATCGATTCAGCCGCTCATCCTTATGTATTTATTCGCCTGCGACCACGTGCGTGGATACGCATGCAAAACGGACGTATTTCCATAAGCGTATGTATCTGGCGAAACGACGTGTACCTTTGTACGACGACTAGGAAAAACATTCGCGTAATTAAACCCCTTGGTGACGAACGTGCGCGCGATCGTTTCGCGATGAATCGTTCGGACGTTGAATGAAACGTGTAAGAAAATTCTCTATTTTACGTGAATGAATTTGCGACAAAGAATGAATGTTTTATTGCTGTATTTTATAAATTTATGGTTGAAGAGGAGGATCGATTTGGTAGAAAGCAGTGGAAATATTTAGATAAGGTTAACAAAAGTGACGCGAAAAAAAGAAGACAAACGAAGTAAATTTGATAAGAGAATGGCTTTGAAGGGAAATGGAAAGGGTTTTAAATATTCTAGCAGAATCGTTTAATTGTAATGTTTGACATTCCAGTGTTGTATTTACCCTAACTCACTTCAACTTCAACGAAGAGTTAAGGTATCTGCTATCGAAATATAGTAGACTTGCTAAAATACAAAATTGTACTTACTTGTAGACTATTTATTTTTATATAATTCTAAATAAACGAAGCTGTGTCGATTAAAACCTTCAGACATTTACAAATATCTTTAAACAGAATTTACTTTCTCTCGAAATTCGTCGTTGCGAACGTCGTACTAAAAATAATAAACATAAAAAGAGACGGAATTAAAACAATATTAATATACGTATTGTACAAGATATATCTATAAGCAATATACAAAAGTACCAACACCATGGCGTTAACAAAAAACAAAATTCCAACAAAACAAGAGACCACGAACCAAGAAATTTATCAAAGCCACAGGAAAGGTAAGCGCTTCAAGTACACCGATTGTACATTTATCAAAACGTGACCATTTTTCCAACTAAAATGGCGTTTCCATTACTCGCAAAACCCGATTGTTCGAACGTTCTGACAAATGGAAGCTAGCACCGCGTTGTCTATCATTTGTTATCCAAATTAAATCCAACCCGAGCCTGAAACGATAGAAGCAGCCGCGTTGAAAGCGGTTTGTGGAACGCCGAAAGGAGAAGTAGAGGGGCGAATAAACCGGAAGTACGGCCTCATGGTCGCGCAGTTCATTCAGACTCCGCTTTCAGGATCGGACTAGCCTGTCCGCGAGCGTTCCTCCTCGTTCGACGTTAAACCACGTTGTCTTTCTCTTATTTTTCTTTCTTCCACCGCCGCGTACCGTGTTTCATCGCTCGAACAATAGAGCCGCGATGCCGTAATGCACGCCACAGGGTGATTAATAATTCCAGGAGCAAGCCGAGGCACGAAATCCGAAACATTTCCGGCAAGCGCGATCGCGGCATCGCATGGAAACTCGCGCGTGGCTCTCAGAAAACTTTCTGTGTTTGCGTTGGACGACACGCGGTTAAACAGTGGTTTGAAGTCGATTTAACGATCAGAAACTAAGAAAAGGGGCTTTCGTAGACCGAAGTGACCTTTATTCTGGAATTCCTAGAGAATTTTTCAATTTTTAGGTTTTTAGATATGTAAGCTTCTAGATATTAAAGTTCTTGGATCTTTACATTCTCAGATTCTTAAATTTTTAGGTTTTGCAATTGTAGATTTTTCGATTTTTAGATATCTAGGTTTTCGAATCTTTAGTATTTTCAGGCTTTTACATCTTCAAATTATTCAGCTGGAAAAATGCACTTCACGAATTTTCGCATTTTCGTGCTGTGATTCTCTCCGAGATTTGTATATTTTATTACGGGGTAAATTTCAGCAAAGAAATTTCAAGAGATAAATACGATACTTAAGCACACAGAAAGAAGAATAATTGTACGTTCCGCGTTATTTACACACGGTCGTTCACGCGTGTGCACAAACATTAACGTCTCCAAAGTACCGTGAAACAATCCAGACAATTAAAATTCTTCCTCCGTAAAGAGTCGTACGGCCGAGTCCCTTGAGCCGTTGGCCACTTTAGAACTAGGGTCAAGGATAAACAATAATAATAACAATTAGTTTTAATTGGTTGTGGAGCTATCAGTACGTTTCACGAATGGACATTTCGAGCAGTCAGTCACGCCCCAGACGGACAGAATCGTAAATTTACGGTTGGTGTGCCACGAGACGGAAACAGGGGGAGCATCAGGTGGAAGCGGAATTATGGACCCACCTGCCTTTGTACAAGCGGTCCCCTGCGTTATGTTTCTAGTTTGATTCTAGTTCTCTTGCACAGTATGTTCTCTCGAAAAATTTGCACATGGCTATTTAGCGAACCATTGTAAACTAGTCGACGTACCGTGAACCAATATGCTTAAAATTATTCCAGATAGGATATTAAAACGTTGTACTTATTTGTCGATAATTTCTTTATAGAACAGAAATTTACATTATGGGCTTTTTTCCGTGAAGATAGTTGCTTTATTTTTTTTAAATAATATTTATTAAAGTTGTTATAAAATACTTTACTGCGTCTAAAGAATATTTATGTGATTTTAAATAGGAAAATCAAACAATTTGGGATCTTTAACTAAAATTACTTCTTATTAGCTGTTTACTGAAAGGTAATAATTATTCTTCTAGTTACCTTTGGCCACGTAACGATTATTTGTATGTACGTGACTAATATTGCAGTGTATTTAGTTATCTTCATAATTGTCTACGAAAAATACGAACCAAATTGTTCAAAGTCAAATAGTCGCTCTTTTAACCTGAAAATAAGGAAAATTAAATTGTGTATGTATTACCAGATATTAAATTTATATTTCCAAACAGGCAGACAATATATTACAAAGAAGGCAACATCGAACACTCTCAAGTATTCGCGTAGAAAAAGAAAACTCGACAAATAGTCCCGACCCTAGTTTACCTAAGCAACCCACGCCTCTATCACGCATCTCATCTGAGCACGAAAAATTTATGCGGGAAATGACGTTCGTGCATCGCGTGTTTGCTCGCACGATTATGCTATACCACCTAATACGACGTATATTAATACCGCGGTATAATATACTAAGACTGACGATTATACCAAAAATCCACAAGAAAACTACAACTCTCGAATAATATGAAAATCTCGAAATGAAAAATGTTTGTCGCGATTCTTTCAAGTCTTTATTAAAATTCCTATTGGAACATCCAACAAGAAGAAGATACTTCAAACATAGAAAACGAAGGAAAGGGCAAGAGTACATATTTGGTAGTTGCATATTAAATATTCTTTGCTAGTTGCAGCAACTTGCTTCTGCGAATTCCTTATCGATTGATCCGCGATTCAGGCGACAGATAAGAGCTCTTGAAACCCCTCAAGCTATCGGGTCTCAATATCAAAGAAGTGTAATAAATTAGGCGAAGAAACTATACTAAAAATACCCAACAAAAAGCACGATTCTCATGAAATCTTAAATGAAAAATATCTATTGTTATACAGATGGTTCGGTGATACTGAAATTTTTGTCAAAATGTCCATTAAAAAAATTAATAAACATAGAGGAACAAAAAAGAAAAATTCGTGTATTTTGCTTGATGGTTGCAGTAACTTGACAGCGCAAGTTTTCCATCGATTGACCCGTGACTCGCGGGACAGATAAGAGTTCTCGGAACCCTTCCGTGCTATCAGATCTCGAACGAAATGCAATAAATTAGAAGGCGAAGAAACGAGCAACCGTAATTCATCGGTGTTTATCAAAAAAATCGTAAACTAACAGATAGAGCAACCTTGTCGCGAGTCTGTCCACGTGGGAGGAGGTTAAGGACAGTCACGCGGGACACGAAACAGTTAAAAATATCGCTGCCTGAACAAAACGATCGATTCGAGGACGAGGAACGTTGTGGAAGCTCGTAACTTGGCCCACCAGTCGAACAACATTAGACAACTTTGACAAGCTTGAAGTATAAATTTAAGTCGTTAGAAGAAAAGAAAGAGGAAGATAAATCGATTTGTTGGTTGATGAGTGTTCTACTTTGTGGAGCAAACTTTTTCGTTAATTTGAGGTGAAAATTTGATAATCGTGATATTTGTATGGAAATTGCGAGAAATATGAAGAAAATAATCATTGGTTATTGTGCAATTTTTGATGTGAATGATCCCTGTTTTCATGAAGTAAGTACGAATTTTAAGTTCTCTGAAGATTTGAAGAACCAAGAAGTTTGTACATCAATGGCTCGTGAATACGGATTCATTGACTAAATAAATAAAATTACTTTTTTGTTGTACGATTAAAGCAATTTATACCTTGACATTTTATATAGAATTCGATTAAATCAATATGAAATAAAAAGTATTTGAACTCTCTATGATAGATATGACGTATCTTATACGTATCTATCGTATTATGATGTATTTATCCATGTGACTTACGTACTCATACGCTTTTCCTTTTGTAAAAAACAATGTGTTTTGAGTCACTTTTTAAAAAAGACGCATTGTAGCAAGAGCGATCAACAACTACTATCACAATATCAAATAGCCTCGATACTAAAAGCAAAGCTAAAATCCAAAACTGTAAGTCCGAGCGAGTATTCAAACATCTGCAAATTATGTAAAAATACGAACTACGTTTACTTTTCTCGATATTTCTCAATACTCAGGAAATTTAAACAAAGGAACATCGGCAAAAGCAAACCGACAAATTAAGATTAAAAATCACAAAGCACCATACAGTCGACTCAAGTTTATCCAGCGTCTCATAAACGTCAGCTATGCTTTCTCAGGTTCTTTAATCCCTTTTTCTCTTCTCCTCTTCGCAAAGCGAAACCGATTCGTTCGCGTTCCTCGTTCATTGTGCGCAGAAGAGCCGCATGAAAGGCAATTCCACAATGGGCGACCGACGATCCGGTTGGATCTTTCAATAAAGCCAGTGTTCCCTGGTCCCCTTGCCTCGCTCGTCGCGTTCACTCACCGGCGAATACGACTTGGAATTAAAAGTGAACGCCGATAGATCGCGAATATAAGAGGCCACGTCACTTCCTATTTCCGGGTACGGGACGATCCAGATCGCGTAACGCCGAAGCTGCATTGCGGCTCGTTTAGAATTCCCTCTCATTTTGATTTTTTCATGGAACGCCGCTGCAGCTGAACAGTTTCCTGGGTTACCGTGATAGATCCATGGTCATCTCGTTGCTGTTACGACAGGGAAATTATTCGGTAACTGTCCATTTCTTTGTGGAAACACGAAGAGAGCGTGTTGGGTTTCATGACAAGGGAATCAGGAAATTTTCATGAAATTTTCTACAGAAATGAGGATGGAGAAGAATTGAATGGCACTTATAGGTGACTGTTAATAATACATTTGTCGTTATGGGATTATTATTTTTACGGGAATTTTATTTTTCAAAATATTAAGAAATACTTAGATCTACAGGTTGTTTCAATAGTATGAGGCTCACGAAGGTTTGTAATTAGTTTTTCTGTTCCAAATTGTAGGAGATAATTGCATAATTGTTTTGAGATTGTATAAGCCACAGAATGTTTAATAATATAAGAGTAATAAATACATGCCGCAGAATAAGATTTAAAGATGACAAAAGCGTATTAACACTCTGTTATCGTATAAGACGTACTGCAGGAAGCAAATGGAAATCACCATGGCGCCAGTATTAAAAGATGTCTATACTCACTGACGTCATTTCACATACCTGAATACGAATTAAAGGTACATAGGTTGGATTATTATTTAGTGGTACGTCGATCTTTTATCAACTTGATTAATAACAGTCTGTCGTGAAATTGTGAGATTTAAAGTGAAATGTTAAACGTGTCGAAAAATGAAAAATATTCTCGTCCCATTAAATTTGTCGAAAGGACTAGAATACACCATAAAATTATGGACATTGCGTAATAAATGTGAAAGTAGCACGATCTTTTGATACAAGATATACCTACTTGTACAATAACTGCCTAAAACTTTTTAGCGATTCTATCTTCCAACTTTCTTTCATTCCCTACTGAAATCGTACTTGACATACTACGATTTTACTTGAATACGTTACTATTCGCGACGATTTTATGGTCAGAAAATCGAAAAGACATTATTCTAGGCGTAACGACGCACCATTAAAATCCGACGAAGCAATCTCTGGCAATTTCATGAAAAGGTTCAACGCCGTTTTGTGTCCAAACGACGCGATACTTAATTGTGTCCATCATTTGCTCGATGTCAACTTCTCTTACGTCAACGCCAGTTATATCCCTATGTGGCAAAATACGATATTACACAGAACAAAGTACGAAAGCTTTAGATGCTCCTGCTTTTCCGAGTAAACGCGTACTAGTCGATACAATAAGATAGACGCGAGGGCAATAAAAGAAATCGTTGGTAGCGTGTTATCTGTGCATTTTAATATTCATGAGTTACGCAAAATTGGTGTCCGTGAAAGGATCGAATCTAAAACGATCGGTTCGTAGCTTTATTTCATTGCACGATCGTATCGATGATAATTACACGGTTAAGGACTTTTATATTAGAAAACAGAGGGAACCGTGGATAGTGTCTTTGTTGATTCTAGATTGTGAAAATCACTTAGATAATAATAGCCAACGTCTGGAATAACTAGCGGGTTTAAATACTAATTCTTTAAGATACTAGATAAACCACGCGGTTAAATTCGATCTTAATTCGCCCCTCTTTACACCACAGATTCGTATCAACATCCATACGAAATGATAGATGACGGCAACACACGGAAGCAGGTATGTGCGTCGCGATCAACAATGCCTTTTCTTCTTTTGTCGTGTTTTTATGGCTGAACGTTATCTGTTCTTGTGGTCTAAGGGTGGCTCTGAGATTTAAAAGTGGTCTTCTGGTTTTTATTTCTCGTACAAAGAGAGGAAATGGGTCGGAAATGGATCTTGAATTGAAAATATGAGTTGAATGTAGTATAGCAAATTATTACGCTTCCTCTTTGTTAAATGTTGCATATCTAGGCTCATGCTACAAGATTCTTACAATTGGACGATCAGAACAGTACACTTAAAAAAATTAAATTTTTTACATACATTTCAATAATTCTAGTAATCTTAATTAGTTTGTATATATATATCCAACTATCTTTTTTGTAAAACATTTTGTTGCTGGAGCTTCGATTTTGGTACTTTAATAATTTATAGGCAACCAAAAAATGGTCATAAATTATTGTTCAGAAAATTTGTCAACGAAAAACTTCTTTTAACAACTTCTTTTTCTTCAACTAGTTCTAATCCTACTTATTTAATCTTGCTATCAATATTCATTAAATGCTCGAGGTGATGACGAGAACTTGAATTTTAAACTTGTTCTTCTACAAAAACAGAAAACGATTATAATAAATCAATACAAGAATTCGATCGTTGCTATAATAAATTTAAAAGCAATGCCAAAATTAATTATATGTCCCGAGACTTAATAGTTAGCCTTCCGACTTTTACTTCTTCTGTAAAAAATAACCGGTTACTCTGAAATAGATTTCAAATTCAAAACACGAGCTACACGCAACGTATCATTACATTCCTCTTTCTCGGGAGACGCGTGTCCAAGTACTCGTACTAAAAGAAATAAAAACGCGTACAATTTCCCCTTACTCGACTTTCCTAAAAACCAAACAACCAACCAGAAGACAGAAGTCGAATCGTAAACGTCGGGAGGTGACGGGTACGTTGCGGAAGCGGCACCGTGAAGAAGAGGGGAAAGAAAAATCGCATCTCTTGGGAAGGGTAAAGCGTAAAGAGGTAGCGTGACCGGTGGTGGCGCATCGCGACGGAGTATATTTCTTCGGGGATCGATCGATAGATCACGGCCGTGCATACGTTGGCCGCGTAATTTCGTGAATGCACGCACGTAGCCGAGCCGACGCACCGAGAAACGCAGGTGGTGGCGTGCAACGATAGGCGCACGGTCTGCCCGAACACCGGCGTGATCTATAATAGTGGCGGGTGGTGGTCTTGTGTACACGCGGGGCTGGCATGGCAACGGGGTCGATAAATAGCCCGGCACGGCACCGACTTCCGATTTCATCGTCGATGCTGCCGTGCCACGCCGGTATCGTGGCCTGTACCGGCATTCCCCGCGGTCCCAGCAATTCGCCTCTAAATCTTCGTTCAGATTAGTCGAATTACTTGAATTCAAACGGCTTGGCTTTATGTTTATACGAGTCGAATTATTCAACTCGAGGACGTTGACTGGAAGGAATCTGGGTTTAGGTGAACGACTGGAAGTAAGTAGGTATGAAGTTTCAAATGGCGGATACTTGGAACGACGATCAGGATATGGATGATACATGCAAGCATGAAAGTTTACGCAACAATTTGTTAAGTTATAATATCGCTGTTGCTTTGAGCAACCAATTTGGGCAACCAATAGTTGGAAAAATCTCGGTTTTACGGTTTAAACGTTCGAGCGATATTTCGAGTAGGACAACCGGTTTATTTTTGTTTGAACGTAAGCAATTTGAGTCGCAGTTCACGCTAATGTTTCTAACGATCTTTGTTAGTATTTTGTAGGTTGTTACATCTCTCTGTACTTTATACCTACGGTGGTAGTATGAAGTGATAAAAACAGGACAAAGACATTTTTACGGTGTCCGACTTTCCAATTATGTTGAGGGTGCGTATACAAATACATTGGTTAAAGCTTCGTAAATAAAGTTGTCTGATACGAAGGCAAATTACGAAAGTGATTAGAGTTCGAAGATGTAATTAAGATGTAACATATCTTTGAGAAGGTAATATTATATATTATATATTACTATATTAGTAACTTTTGCAAAATTGATACTGCATCTATTAACGAGCTGAAATTACATTTTACAAATCTATTCTTTTATATTCACGGAAGTCGTAGAGAAAATCAACCACACAAAATTTTATAACGCGCGATAAAGTCGACTAAAGACGCTTCATCGATGTATACTTAAAAAGAATCTTTAAATTCTCAAGTTAACAAGATTCCGTATTTACACAAGTATCGATTATTAAATCGCAAAGTGATGTAACTTGTAATTATGAATTATGCAACCGGTAGTAAACATTTTCAAGCTAGGAATTTAAAAAATCTGTCACTTTCACATCCAAGGATTGCGGTAAAAAGAATACAAATATTACCTAACTAGACTGATGAAAAATGATTTCCTCAACTATAAATTTCCCAAATCTGTTTCAATCCATTTATCAGCGCGATCTATGCAATTGTAATAACTAATAAAATCATCGTTTCACTTTCTGTCGTGCTTTCCACCATTAAAAAACCAAATTTCACATTTTTTCGCTTAACAGACTCTCTTTCTACTGAAATATAATTATCTGCAAATTATTTTAACAATCTAATCATTATTTGTATTAAAATATATCAAGGAAATTATACTTCCTTGTGCTTAGTTAATTATATTATAATTAACGCTGTGTTTAAAAGCAAGGAGGAAAGGGAAATCCCTCGGTAACGTGCTAAGATCACGAAAAAGTCGCAGCTGCCGCTTCTTTATCCTCGCAACACTTAACAGAGAGTAGCATGACATTTAACTCGGACTAACAAAGCCGAGGAACAAAAAAGTAACGTTAATTTCACTGGATAGCCGGTAGCCCCCGCATTTGCAACCTGTCGCGATAGAAGCTCCTTATCTGAGGCAGGTGCGCGTCTCTGAGAAAATGTAGACGCCAGTATAATAACTTCAACACAGCACGTTCCAATGTGTGCGGACCGTTTCCTTTTCGCTGCATTAACTGGACGAATCGCTTTTACAATTATTATTCTTTACGCAACGCGTCTCGAGAAAGCGAAAAAGCAAATGTTACATAACTAATTTGATGAAAAAGTTATTACCTTAATGATAAATTTTTCAAACTCATCCACTTACCAGTCCGATCTTTACAATTGTAACAAGTAACAAACTTATCATTTCAGTTTCTATCACATTCTTTATCATTGTAAACATAAATTTCATACTTTCTCCTTTCACAAATATATTGACGTTGATTTAATGTTTCTTTATTTTAACCAAGACACTATCAGAATTTCGATTTTTATTTTTTCGTATAACGTTTTCTAGAACCATGTTATTTCCATCCAAATCCAAAGCATTGGTTAAACTTTTGTATAATTATTCCCGTATTATTCAAATTATCCGTTATTAGTGTAAGAATAATCATACTTTTTGAAAGATAGTACGTATATTTGTATTAATGTGTTTGATTATAATATGCATTACTATCCCTAAGAAAATATTCATAGATCTTGTTCATGGACTTGTTCAGAAGCAGAGAGAATAATCATATGATTAATTCATCGAATGTGAGTCATCGCTACAGTTTATATAATGATAATGAACAAGGAAAACCCTTAGTCGATTAATGTAATACGATTCCTGTTCGATCAATGTAATACGATTTGCATGACTAATAATCGTTATAGTAATTGGACGAAATTTTTAATTAATCTGTAAAATAATTGCAAGATGTTCCTTTAATTATGGTATATTCAGCTGTTATTATATCATAGATATTTAGAAGGAAAAACGTTAAGTTTCATAACATTAGATTCTAAGAAAAACTGGACTTCTACCTTTTACGAGAAATATAAAATGTTTATTACAGTCTTGCCTATCTTCCTTTAGAATATATTATCTCCAAAGTTACAACGCTTCTTAATATAACTATAATGTACTATGATATTTATTTCTTTTGCTCGAATTCTTCCTTCACGTCCACTTTATAATATTTTAAAAAATAAAAAATTCGATGAGAAAGATAAAGGAGGAAGGGGCAATAGAAATGTAGAAGACATTAATCAAATATATTGCAATCTTTTTATTTATTTTATTTTATTTCATTTACATTTTATGTGTTCCATTGTATTATTAATATTCCGTATTGTATGCATACGTATCTTTGCATCGTACCTGAAAATTTTGAGATTATTTTATCCATTGGCCATCCACTCCTACAAAATATAATTTTCCATAATTTTACTTTCATTCGTATTTATTATACATCTAAATAACGGTAATGAGTTGTTCATGTACAGATTCCAACTTAATAATTTACAATTCAGAAGTTGCAGCTACTTGGTCCTTTTTAAATAAGTCTGCATTAAAAATTGCTTCTAAACAAAATTGATTAATATATAAATTACAATTTTGCTAAAGTAATCGAGTCTATTATTTTTTTAAAGGTTTTTCTAAATTTGCTTGTTATACTAAAAGTATTTTAGACAAACAACTCTTACATATAAAGAGAAAAGAAAAAAGAAATTACGATTAATCTATAAAAGTGTAAATTCCGGCACTGAACGATAGCGATATTAAATCTCATAACTATTTTCAATCATTCTATAAATCTAATCCAATAACGCGTTAATGATAAATAGCATTATTTTCCTCACAATATATTTTTACGAATTCTTTTATCAAATCAGTGCTTCAAACGAGTTAATTTAATTTCTAAATACCTCTTGCGTTTGAGAAAGTTTACGAGAAGTGTAAAGTAATTTATCGATCATTGACGTTGTGAAAGGATCGTAAACTTCCTTCCTTCATTAACGCTTCCATATATGATTTTTTTTTATCAATTTAACCGATATCTCTTTTAAACTGATCCTACGTAACATTAATCGTTTTGCTAAGCAGCATCGGCATTTAAAGAAAACACTGATAAAACTTGCTTTATAATTAGTACCAATTTAGCCACAGATCAAGTACGATTATCACCTAACAATTTTCTATTTCCGTTCCATGTAAATATTGAAATTTCTCCACTGTGGAAATCGATAATAAATAAAAAAATAAAATAATTTTCTGCGACAACGAAGACAAGTTGTACCATTTAATTCACCGCCAGAGAAATATATCTCTATACGATTAAAAAATCCAGAGAATTTCATAATAATCTTGTTAAGATTATTGCAACCATCCCTGCAACCATTCCTTACCATTTTCATTTTTGACTTTTATTATCTCAATTATATATTTTAGTTCTTATTGTTCCTTCTTAAACGCGCCTCTCCCTTTGACCCAAGATACAAAATACGTTACTCGATCTACGAATGCAAATGCAAAATGGTTTTTGTTCAAAAGTAAACGGAGCAAATCGTCGTTGAGATGGTTTCGTGCGTCGCATTCGCAACACTACGGAGATGTAGTTAATCTTCGATCGACAACAGAAACGACACGCTCGACGGTGCAACCGTAGATGCATCAAGCGAAGTGAATCTTCTCCAATGCATCTACTTTCACCGATTAAAATGAACAACACGCTCGAACGATTCTCCAGGCAACCATCCTCTTCGATATTCCTCCTAGAATCGATATTCGATCAAGTGGCCATCTAGCTACTTGTCTTTTCGTGTCGCAAGATCTTAACTCTCGTGATTGACACGATTGTTAAGATCATTAGGAGTCAGTATAATAGAGCTGCATGTTCGATATTTTAAAATGCTTCGTTGCAAAACGATTTTCGTCAGCTTTTGCTCGTCTTCGTTAGAGTTTGCTAATGGATTTGGAATTTGATTGAATTGCGATGGTAGGGCTTTGTAAAAGTTTGAAAATGAAAATAGCGGGTGTTATAAATTATTATACATTTGTAATGCCATTCAGAATTAATGGAAAATCTTATTAAAAGAAACCATTAACTTTACGCTACTATACTAAGGATATTCAAGAATATATTTACGGCATTAATATATTAAAAAATCGAAGAATTCAACCGTTCATCATCGAAATTTGTTAATTGGGGCTCCTCGTTATAGATCATTTTACAGACTTCTATACCCACGAAATTAAAAGTTAACAAAGACGAATGAATTTCTATTAAGTCGATCTCGGTTCTCGCAATATGATGTAATTTATTTTCCCAGGCTGATGCCACGTAAAAAGCTGGATCCTGACAACGTGAAGTTAACCCTGCTGCAATCTTCGAACATTTATATTTCGATCTTGCTTTCATCTTAGCAAACAAGAAGAATTTCACTGTCGAAAATTATCGAGAAAAAATAGCAAAGTTAAATAGAGAACTGATTGTGTCGAAACGATTCAAATAGGCCAATCCAAATAACAATATAATTCGTGTTTTTCGTTTAACAAGTTAAGTTGTCCTTTCTCTAAAAAGAAGAAATATTTGCCAAAGATGCGATCGATTTCGAAAATAATTAGAAGTTATTATCAGTGTGGTCGATCGTCCACGGTGAATCGGTATCCAGCAAGTGATGGCATTGCAAGATCCACGATTATACACTGCACATCTGTGAATTCTTCCAGTGCCAAGACCCGCCAGAACCTTTCCGATGTCCTTGATCTTCGTTTCCTCCTCCGCTTTTCCTCCGTCCATCCTTGTGCAACATATTTCCCTTTCTCTTTCTTCTTATTTTACGCTTGGAGCACGTGCTTGTCGATGTCGTGAACCGTTTCTCGAGTAAATCGTTCGATCTTGAACAGAGCCGTTCCTACATCGTTATCGTATTAGAACCGTTAAGTAATTTATAATGAGACAAAAAGTACATTAATTTACGTCGTTAGCTCTGCGCTCACTTTCCTCGATATCAATCTTTCTGCAGTCGGATTAAGGTAGTTAAAAATTGTGAAAATATTTTTTCTATTGTCTTATTAGAGGGATACTCTGGATATTAGCGTAGAGCGATTACTGTATCTTGCGAAGTAATTACAAAGTAATTCTGTCGGGTAGAGATGGATGATAATACTCTTTAGTATGGTGTCAGAATGATAAATTACGTTGAATTGTTAGATTCCGTGAATATCAACGTCGTAGGATTGTTTCATTTTTTATAACAATTTAGTAGCCATTCTACGAAGTAGAAATAAAAAGAAACGTATGATTATAGTCTTTCGCTCCATAAAATTGAAAAAATGAATTACGTTGAAATACTGGAGATCCTATACAGATTAATGTAACATAAGATACACGCCCACTTTGTACGACAATTCTAAAGCGGTGAAATAATTTTACAAAATGAAGATGAATCAAAATATGATATTTTTTATTTCTGTCGTGCTGCAAGATCGAAATGATAAATCATATTAAATTGTAAAAATCCTTCGTGATATATACTTTCTACAACGATTTGACGATAATTCTATAGAAGATAATACAAATATTCTTGAAGACAATGCCCGTACGAATCACGAATCTGTTATGATTTACACAAGATAGAAGTTTCAAAAATTTTCAACAAATTTTCTATAAAAAATCTTCAACCGAAATAAAATTTCCAATACGTAAACTTATATAACCATCATTCCTTCATCCGTTAAAAAAATTCCAATCGAAGAAACGAAAAAACCATCCAATTTCACACCGCTAACGCTGATCCATCAAAATTCGAGCAGGTAAACGAAAGTAGATCGTTTCGAACCGCCACGGCAACAGTGTCGAGATTTTACGAAACGAATTCGATAGAAAGCATTTTTTGCTACGTGGGCGACGAGATTTCACAAGGGATTTGCGAAACGAGTTGACCTGCAGCAACGGTCGGCGAATGATTTACTAGCCGAGGATCAAATCGATTGCGAATTGAAAGTCCAATGAGCTGATTCTGTTAGGATTTCGCGAGACCGATCTTTATCGAATTATCAGAAATGGTAATCTTCAGTTATACGCCAAACAGTGAGTCAAATCGCATTACGCATACGTTGAATCACTGGTCGAAAAATAGGTATAACTCTATTTCGTCGTGGAAAATGTTTAAAGATTAATGCTAATTAGTATTTAGCTCGGAATGAGTTAAAAATAATATTGCCTCTTCCTATCAAAATAACTATCGTGTTTGTTCCACATATGAAATTCGCGAAAAGATATTTGATATGAGGAATTATGGAAAGAACGATTGATTTATGCGATTATTAATGAAATTTCTAACATAGAAAATATGGAAGGTATTTGTTTTATCAGATAATTTTGTTTCTAACTAATTTTATAATCTGTGAACTAAAATTCGAATTAATTGCGATAATTTGATTAATTTTCCATTGATTCGGTCAAGCAGAATTCTTCTGAGAAATCTTCCAATGCTGTATAATTTCTCTCAACAATTAACCAAGGCTTCTTGGTGATTATAAAGTCTTAACTAATTAAATGAACATTTCGATAAGAAAATATATATAAAAATGAACTTAATAAGCGTTTAATTCTGAATACAACTAGCATCCATATCGAAACACGATTATGAAAGCAAGCAAAGGAAGTAAAAAATTAGAACTTTGGCGATCTTATCATGATCATACTCCGCGATAAATTTACTCCATTTCAAAACACACAGAGGTCGCGTTAAAATTACATACATCTAATAGTTGCTTCTAAGTAAATACTAACTGCAACGTAAGACCTATTAAGGCTGTATTAAGATAATCTGTAAAAAGTACAAACAACAGCCGCGTAAAGTCAGTATAGCCATTTGAACGTATTAAATTACTATAAGCTTAACGCTCAAGTGGTATTATTTGTTCATTGATGACGTTAGTAATTCATTCGTATTGGAATCAGGTTACATAATACGTAACTTAATGTGTATATTGAATTTTACCTTTGAAAGGAAAATTAACAGTAAATGAAATAAAAATATTTATTTTAAATTTGGAACATAAAAAGATAAAGTTATGTCACAATTAAAGTGACTCGTTATGTTCAATCTGCTGTTACGATTCGAAGATATCAATTAGTTAAAGACATATATTTTGTATTTGCAAACATAAGCCAGCAAAGCTAAATAATAATGTAACATTAGATGGTATATCAAATTCCAAATGCAAAAATAATCTTATGGAAATCATTCATTCCCTATAAAATAAAATTTTATCAATTACCATATTGCAATAAGTGTACACTTCAGGATCAAGTTCAAATTATACAGACTTAAATATCGATCCAATATTAAATCAAATTAGATCTCATTTCAATGATATTCTCTTGAAAGCCATTCATACCCTAAAAAAAAAAATTTTCCAATTACCACTACTGCAATAAATCGATAGAATCCAATTCAAATTATGCAAAACTAAATAATAATCCGATGTTAAATCAATCCAGATCGAACTGGCACGTTATACTCGTGAAAATCATCAGTTGATCATAAAACAGAATCGTACCAATTACCCTATCGCAATAGATTTAATAAAATCGGAGTTAAATTATACAGTATCATCTAATAATTCTGTATTACAACATACAAATCATTAAATTTCCATCAAATAAAATTTTACCAAATAACGTGCTGCTACAAATCGATAGAATCGTACTGAAATTACGCAAAATCAAATAACAATCCAATATTCGATTAAACAACATCGAAATTTAGATAAAATTATAGAAAATAATAAAATAAAATTTTACCAATATTAAATCAATCAAAATCTGAAATTCAACGATATTCTCGCGAAAACCATTTACTTTCCGTAAAGTAAAATTCTGATAATTACTCCACCGCTATATAAATTAGTGGAATCGAGTTAGAATTACGCAAAACTAATTTCGGTCGGATCGAATAGAGAATAGCCGGCGAACAAGCGGCGGGTGAGGTCTGTATCATGATCGAGCCACAATCGACGCAATTATCACGGCTGCGCAAAAAGCTGGCCGCAATGGCGAGGTCGTTTATAGTGCATGACGAACGACAATAACGATTCCGTGATAGAGTCGCCAGAAGTTTTCCGGCCGCAGCTGTAAAACTCTTTCGTTTCCTGTTCGACATCGAATCGAACCGTCGCGCCACTCTTTTGCCTTTCTTTACTCCACCCTGCATTTTCTTTTCTTCCCTGTCCCTTTTTTTTTTCTCGTTGACTCGTCGAAATGATTTCGTCACGATTCCCAACCGCGATAAACCGAAACGAAATGGTTCACGTTACGATATCGATGCCGTGCAAGCGTTGCGAGGATTATCACCGTGAATCGACGAAAAACACAATGAGCGAAGAAAATGCATCGTCTCGCCTTGCCAACTCGGAAAACTTATCGCGCTTAATAGGCAGACGTAAAAGAAGTTTTCTAAGAAGCGTAAAACGAGATATCTCCAAAGTAGAACGTATTGCAACGATTTATTTACGTGAAGTTTTAGGGTATTGATTCAGATCGATTAATTAAAAATGCGAAGGTGGTTTCATACTTCGTTAATTAACTTGAAATTTTTTATACTATCTGCTATTAAAGAAATTCACCGCACGTATAGTAGTTTTAATGTAATTTGTTTCAAAGATGAAACGGAAATATTGATGATCCTTTTTAAGTGTATTAAAAAGTGTAAAAAAAAATGATTCAAATATACCAATTAAATGTATAAAAAATCACTTAAAACGATAAATACTGAAGCAGGATAAAAATGTTTAATATAGAATTAATATAATTTTGTTTCCCAAATAGTTTTTAGAATTACTTTAAAATTTGTTTATAATACTAGTGGAATACGAGAAAAATAAATTATGTTTGCTTCTTGCTTGAAGGAACAATTTCAAACGTCTTCGAACCACGTGTTATGCATTCCATGCATTCTTAACCACCCCTCTATCTCCATCGTTCTTTTCATGTTCGATTCCATCAATTTACAAATTCCATGAAATCATCTACGTAACGATATTTCAATTAATAAAGTATTGGAAATTTGTTGTTACTTTGGATATAATTAATATATCGGAAATAAAATTAAATTGAAAAACATAGAAAAGAGAAAAAATTCATGAAACGAGAAGTTCGAAATAAAACGAGCAATATCAAAATTTAAACGATCAGTCAGCTTAAAGTAAAATATCACTTTACATTAAAATATATTTCAATATTAACTTGATCGCACCTGAAAACAATTTTCAGATCAAACCTTCTCATAAAAATTTCTTGACTTTCGGCACAAAGAGAAGTACTTCACAAAATAATAGATTTTTCAATCATCGATATTAACACCACAAAAAAAAAACAAAAAAAATGAACCAAAGTAAACCCAAATAAACACCAAATACAATAAATATAATTACCGATATCATAAACCAAAAATCCAAAAAATGAAAAAAGCTCGAAGCTGTTTCCACAAAATTCAACAGATCCAATTTCTATGCAATTTTTTGTCGCGTGTATTCGTAAACGATACTCAATTTTCATTGCATATAAAAAAAATAACTATACGATTCTAACGAAATATAATTTTTCAACGAGAAAGCAACGTGTTCAACATGTACCTGTCCAAGGTAAAACGATCGCGTGAACGAAATGAAGAACGACGCACGGGCCGAACGCGGCACACGAACTGAACACGAAAAACCGACTGGACCCCCTCGTGAAACTTCGGTACCGGTCGCCTGGTGTCGTTTCAGCGTATGCAGCGTTCCATTCGGTTCCGCTCGGTTCCGTTCAGTTCCACGGAAACCACGATACTGATGGGCATCGAGCTTCTCCTGCGCGCTTCCCTCTTTTTCGCCCCCATTAATATACTCTCTCTTTACCTACGTTTCTCCCCTCGATTCGACCACGTCTTCTTTGACCTTGTTTTTTCCTTTGTTTCTTTTCCTTCTGTATTAAATTTTTTTTTTGTATTTTTTTCTGTTATAACAAAATTTCTTTTTAAATTCTTGCGTGTATAGCTGTTATTTAGAATAATCTTTTTAATAAATTTCAGGTTTTTAAATATTTCTTAGTGACTTTTTAGAATAATTTTGCTAAAGATTTTATCAATTTTTTTTTAATCTTTTAATCTTTCTTTTAATCGGATTTGACGCGAGGAATTTTGTACTGGAATGTTTGTCTTTTTTTGATATTTTTCTTCTTAATTTCATACTCTGAAATTTACTCTAAGGGTGTATTTCCTTTCTTAGTTTACCGTCTTAGTGTCTATTTAATTGCTCGATTAGTATTTGTTTCCTTAAAAGAGTCTCTTCTCGCGACATGCTTTAATTTACCATGGAATAAATTTCTTTTGTTCTTCCTTTAATTTTTTGTAAAAAAGAACGCGATCCTTTATCGTTTTCGATGTTTTACGATCAAATTATTCTTTCCACTATAATCCGCTTTACCTTCTACCACAAACTTTCAACCACATTTTCAATATTCTGCCCCTTGTGTGTTTCCCCCTTGTAATTCTTAATTCCAGCCCACTTTCTACTTCATTTACAAAATCTTACCCTAAAACTTTCCCTCTATATTACACCCTTACTTCATCATCAATATCATTTTACCGCAGGATACCTCATCTATCTCATCAATCTACCTCTGCTTTCTTTTCCTTTTCAGATACTCTGCCACAGAATTGTCACCCCCATTAAACGCTAGCAAACATAATCTAACAAACCTAAACACCTCCCCCTCTCCTCTTCATCCCTCCAATTTCCCTTTTACCACGATCTTACAGAGAAACATTTCCCTAACCAATTTCTAACTATTAGTACCATCAAGCGTAATCCAACTAACCAATTTAAACACCTGGTTTCCTTCTTCGTCCCTCCAGTTTTCCCTCTACCACAATTTTAGCGACATTCTCCGAACCAACCACTAACCATTATTACTACCAAGCATAATTCAACTAACCAATCTAGCTACCTCGTTTCCTTCTTCGTCCCTCCAATTTCCTCTTTATCACAATTTTACAAAGCGACATTCTCAACGAACCTCTGATTATTACGTATAAACCGTTATTACGAATATAACTTCATCATGCTGTATCCTCGTCGTATCCACGAATTACTCGACCTTACCGCGACTCTTCCCTTTCTTTTCCCTCGTTTCGTTTCTCTCACCTGTCCTCACTCCGTCTCTTCCTCTCTTCCCTCCATCGGTTTCCTGTTTCGCACGACTTTCGGCCGCCAACGACTGACCGAGACTACCAAGCCGCCGCGCGAGCAAGCGTGTCCGCGGGGGTGGCCGTTCGCCGCGACTGCGCCCCTTTTTTCGCCACGACCACCCCCTCCAACTACCCTCTCGGGCATCGCAGCTCGTACGCGACAACACCGTACACATTCTCCGAACGGGACTAATTTCCTCGTGTTTTTTTTTTCCCTCCTCGACCGTACGGTAATTTGTCGCGTCGTTGCTGTTGCGAAATTGTTTGCAATCGACCGCCCCTTGGTGGACGCTTCTCCGATTTCCTCGGGAAAAGAAAAAAAAAAGAAAGCCTCAGGAGTGTTGGAATAATTCGATGATGGATGACCTTTTGGTTTGGATTAGCACAATTTTCAGTTTTACTCTGGAATTTTGTTCGAGTTTCACTCGTGTTTGTTTGTAGGGTTTGCGTTAACGTTTGCTGTTGGAGGTAGCGTTAGAAGATTCGTAGTGTAGTTTGTGTTGTTTTTCACCGCCTCTTCGTGGACACGTCTCTGCTCTTCTCTGGAAAAAAAGCAAGAGTTCGAGGTGTTTTGAAATTATTCGACGATGGATCTTTTGACTTGGGTTAGAGTATTTTCGGCTTCATTCTCCACCTTTATGAGAGTTCGGCTCGTATCTGTTTGAAGGGCTTTGTATTTAACTTTGTTGTAGCATTAGACGGTTTATAGTATTGTTTGAATTGGTGCTGAGTATTAGAGGTGTAATTAGGAACGGGAATGATATTTATATGATCATAAGGTTAAGGATTCTAAGAAAAATAAGTAGAAGACAAACAGAATATACGATATATAATCACGAAAATAAATAGAAATATCAAATGATAGAAATATCATTCAAGGAACGAATTAGACTCTGCTTAAAAATTTCGTGGAGAAGAGCAAAGACTGGAAAATCTCCCCATTTCATAGAAACGGTCTCCGTGTGCTTTATAATATCTCGTTGAAAGAATGGCTTGATAATTTTTATGAAAACGACGCAGATAAATTAATCTAGAGAGGAAAAAAGAAGTCACGCAGGAAGGTAGTCGCTGTGTTAAAACATTAATCGTCTATACTGTGTGAATACCTGAAGAAAATGGCGAAATGTTTAAACGACAAAGGCACGTTATTTCGTAATTACCAATGATATCTACATAAGCTTTATTTAAGATTCAAATTTATCACCGTCCACTAAAGTCATTTGACACCTTTTTCCGGAAAGCTCTAAATAAATTATCCAACTCTATCACGCTGCTTTCATCAACTTAGATTCTTTTTATTCGTTTCGTTACTCATATTTTCTCTGCTGTCCGATTATTTATAGAAAAATATGACGGGCCAAAAATCTCAGTGGTATAAGTCAAGATTCTAGTCACGTATTTCAACTCTTAAAAATAGCATCCTCTTAGCTTCATAATTAAGTAAGTTATAATTTTATTCTCTTTCGCAATACGCCTTTTACATTGTTTTATGAACTATAATAAATGAACTGATTTAAATAACTATGATTTTCATTCCATATAATATTATCAAAATACTAATATTTTCTTAAAATTAGAAATTCTCGTATCTCTCGTCGTTAGATACCAAAAGAGAACGTACGTGGAGAATAAATCATCGACATAAGTTTCTAAAAGTAGCTTATAATATGATACAAATACCAGCGTTACCTATAAAATTCCAATAAACCAACTTTGCAATTCAGTTGTTCAAGCTTTGCCCAATAGAATATCAAATAATCTCTTTTTATTTTTATTCCGACTTCTTCTTCTTCTTCTTCTTCTTCTTCTTCAAAACACAAAACTTCCAAATGATTTATATAAAAATTACCATAATATTACCATAATAAAAATTCTTTGTCGCATTATTTACCAAACCAATGCTTCCTTGCCCGCGGCAAAAATACTCTAACGACCACAAAACGATAAAGAACGACGAACGTGGAACAACGAAGTAGCAAACACGGTTGCCATAAAAATTCAACGAACGCCATTTGCATATTGCGAAAATTCTACTTCGGTGTTAGATCGAATCCGTGTTCGTCGAAAAACGAATCATACAGGTACGTGGTTTGGCCAACCGGAGAATCGCTAGAAATTGAAATGAGCGCGAAGAAAAGAAACGGGCAATTCGGGTCGGGAAAACTGGAACGTCCACGTTCCGCCCACGCGTCTCTATCCGCGATCGATAGTAACACGTCGCTCGGACTACACCGTTGGCATAATCAATACGGACTGATATATCTGTAATAGGAGCGAAAGACAGCCGGCTAGCAAATGGTAACAAAAAAAAAAGCCGAGGGGGAGAAGAGAAATAGCGATGATAGATCGTTGACGGACGAGCACACGATATAACTTGTCATTCGAGGAAGGGCTGACTAGCCGCAAAAATTGCGTGCATCCTGGGACAATGCTTATTCATGTTGTTTTCCCTCCTGTGGTTGCTTGTACGAGTCTTTTCCTCGTTGCTTTATTTGAATAGAAGGTAGTTTTATAAGACGTACGTGATATTTCCAACTGTGATCGTAAATTTCTCGAATTGATTCTTTTTTAGTCTTTTCGATACGGAAATGGTAAAAATAGTAGAGGATTTATATTGCGTTTGGTAGATAAAAGATAAGATATGTAGAGCATGTGAATTGTGATTGAGATTGAGCGACATTAAATTAATAAAAATTATAGTCTTTAATGTTGTGAGTGATAGAAAATGATGAATATGGTAAATCCAATAAACAAAGTAACATACGCCTGTAATTATTAAATTGTAATTGAATTTTTAAAAAGGATTGCAAAGGTGATAGGAATACTATGAACCAATTAGATTCGATAGAATTGCTTTAATCAAATAAATGTTCGAACTTTCGCGTGTTTGTAATATTAAGGTGAAAGTTTAACATTTATAATGAATGGAAAATATCAATGTTACAATAAATCTTTAGATATCATATAGTTTATTTCTTCAGTTACGATACATTCCGATGTTGTGTG
Organism: Bombus pyrosoma; assembly: GCF_014825855.1. NCBI lineage: Eukaryota > Metazoa > Arthropoda > Insecta > Hymenoptera > Apidae > Bombus > Bombus pyrosoma. The sequence continues at coordinate 12,001,078 of NC_057773.1, read as the reverse complement.
GATAAACGCGATTAATAAATTCAATTCGAATTGGTTTTAATTAAGCTTTCAACAAAACGTAATTAGAGCATCACCTTTACCAGTATATCAAAATTTCTATAATTCGTAGAAGAATTTTACAATAATTATTTATCTTATCTTTAATTCGCTCTATGTATAGCATGAAGGAAATTTAATTAAAATTAATTACTTCATCTCATTACAAGCACTGAAAGAGCGGTAAATTTGTTCATTTTCAAAGCCTATAAACTTCAATCTCCTTTCAGAAAATATTCATTTTTGTTTGCCCGTTTGCATAGCACTTTATTGCGATTGAACGTTACAAATTTAAAAGTTCAAGTTTCCAAGCAACGATCGACTGACGATAAGTTTTACCGACTACAGGTAGATTCATAAGTAGCTACGTGTTTCTTATAATGAATGTCGATTGTCTCTCATCTATGTATTTATGTCTTTGTAAAATATCATAAAAGTAATATTATAAATGAGACTGATGAACTTGGTAAGTAACAAGTAAGTATTTTCTCATAAAATATTATCGATTTATCCTTCACTACGCTTTTAATACCAAAATCGATATGTGTCTAAAAGGGAAAAACTAAAATACAGAAGTTATCAATTACATCTTTTAATTTAATATTTAAGATTAATTTGTGCATCTTAACGTTTCAAACAAAATAAGGATTTGTCTGACTAATAATTAATAACAAACTCTCTTTTAACGTTAGACTAATTAAATATGAACTATATAAATATATAATTAGAATTTTGTGTCATGCAAATTAAACGAAACATTGAAAGAACATTAAAGAACCTGTATATCCTCGTCAATATAATTAATGTAATTACGTGTTGTTAATTTTCCAACAAAATTCCGTTTTATCCCCAACTTGAACATTATATACAGAATAAACTAATTTACATTATATTGTTTATTATATTATTAATATTAACTTTTCTATTCATATCTTAGTATAATCATATTGTAACAATTTATATTATTATATAAATAAACATTATGTACTAATCCAAAATGTAAATACTATCGAATAAAATACATTCGACTTCAATGTAATTCTACATAGTAGCACAAAAGTATTAGCTAGATGCAATGAAGGGAACTAGGAAATTTAAATTATTTCTCAGATCCGGAAAATAGTACTCAATACATCGTTATTTCTTTATATCTCTACTAAAGTATCAATGATTGTAATGAGTATCAACGATTTTAATGAGTATAAATGAGTATAAACGAGTAGTACTTATATTGCCATGTTATAATTAATAATACCATCAATCTTCTAACTAACTATTAGACGTATCTACCTACTGTAATTACGTAGAAACATCAGTGAAAGTACAGTAAGCTCATCTCCAAATTACATCATTAGTCTGTAATCTCATTTGAACGCGGCACATGATTTCTCTTCTCTGAGGCATCATCGAACGAGACACAAAGAGAAGAAGAATTACTAAATAGTCATAACAATTTATTTCGTCTCAATCTCGTGTCAAAGAGTATTGCGCTAATTGAGAAGTTCAAGATGATAAAGGATGCAAGTTCAAAAAATAATAAAAAACGAACCACTTCGTAAAGAAAGGTTCCATGCAGAATGTAACAAAAAGAAGCTATATGTACTAGACATTTGTTTAAATATCATTAATATTTTACCCTTAGGGCATAGTATAAAGTATCTACAAATAAATACGTGTAATTAATTTTATACATTGTTTTTACCACTTATTTTTCCTTTTCCTTTCTTTATAGCGTTCGGGTGATAAGTGGATAGTTTCTTGTACTTGTATGGTTCATCATTTCAACTCATCAATTACATAGTACACAGAATATTCGTGTTAGAATAATTAGACCTAACTAATCACAAGCGTGGCTTACTTATTAATCCAATTTCATGGCTGTCAATTTAGCTTTGTTTAAACAAGACGAAGAACGCCGGAATATCACGTGCAAATGGTATTGCAATCAGTCGCAAGTTGCTATTGTATAGCACGTATTCGCGTATGCACACGTGGAATAATCGCTAACCAACTTGCGTGCCTTTACAATGTAACATCCTTATGTATTCATAAAGTGCATCAATTATTCATCAGGCTTGGAGCTGAATGGGCCACGAGAAGAAAATCACTAAATTTCCTTGCTTTCTCAGGCTTACTTGTTAGCTATGTTTAAAGAAATGCGAGACGCGGGATGATCCATCGTCGATTATGTAACTTTTTTCCAATTATTACAAGCACAATTACGATGTTGGAACACGGAAGAGGTGTACGGATCTGATGAATAACGCGAAAGGAAGCAAATATAGATACTTATACGCAGGTATACACACGCGTAACAACTTATGCGTAGAAATCCGATCGCAACGCGTTCCGTATTGCGAGAGAATTAGAACACGTCGACAGATCTGCGATTATAGAAAGTATCTAATTATAGAAACGTTAAATGGCAGAAAAGTATCCAAGTACCTAAGTTCTTCGTGACGCGATGTTCGTTTTCAAGTATTTTATTGGGAAAGGATTGGTCAAGGAATAGCTTTCTTTTCTCGATGAAGATATTAATTATTAATTTACTAGTAAGGGAAACAAGTCGTTTAAGAAGAATTTATGAAGCTACTTAAAGAAAAAGTTTTTGAAATAAACATACTGCACATACTGCTTTATAATATGTTAATTCTCTGAAAATAAAACATCTTCCCATTCTTCCCAATTTTTTCTTAACATGAATTTTTTAAACAAACTCATAGAAAATAAACCAGATAGTCCTGGTAGTCCGGATAGGCCAGATAGTTGAGAAATAGACCAAAATATGTCATCGATAAAAGTTATAAATAAAACCTGCAGTTTCAGTCTTGTATTGCAATGGTCAATTAAACGAAAACTTTGAATAGCACATTTTGAAGGAATTTTTATTGACGATTTTGTTAAAATTAGAACTACCAAAGTAGACAAAATCGATGATTATTTTCCATAAAATCGGTTCTATAAATTTACAACGATCCATTTTGGGATAATTGAGCGATGTATTTTAAAATACTTGTATTATATATATTTCTTTGTACACGGTACATTTTAATTTGTTGCTCCTACACTCCACGAATTATATACTTTATATATTTTTAAAACCTTACACTGTAATAGTTCCGATGTTAAGAATCCAACCGTTTTGTTCGCAACGACCAAACACAAGACAGCGAAGCACAAAGCGAATCACATTCTGTTATCTACTAAGCCCTGCAACAGATCAAACAACTCCCATTCTCTCAGCGGAATTAAATCGAATCAAGAATAAAGGGTAAGGAAGAGACGGAGCGTTGATTTACTCGGTTCTCTTGGTGCCAACAGAGACTTTATCTTTATCGTTGGTTCGCACGGTCTGTAACGGTGCTGAATTCCCTTGGGATCAGTCGTCGTAGCACAAGTGTAGGATGCAAATTCGCCCGACGAACCCTTGGAATTCGACGACGCTTCCGCTGTTTTGATCGCGGTTCACCGAGAGTTCACAGCTACGATCACATTGCATTTACATCTGAATAAGAGCGAAAAGAACCGAGTGAACGCGCTTTCAATTCCTGTGTATTCCGAATTCTATTTGAAAATAGGGTAGAGCATAGGTGAATTTGCTGCTGATTGAGTGGCAAGTTGGATGCGATTTTGATCACGTATTTCAGGATCAGGTTACGGGATTGTCGCGTTTAAAGGAAGATAGTTTCTGCAGAGCAAATTTGGAATATTTTTGCGTGTTAAATATATAAAAGATACGTAGTATTTAAAGTACGTGTATGTAAAAGTGCAAAATATGTCAGCGATATGTTCAATATAGGGCAGTTAAAGGGTAGAATTAAAATAAGGGTAAAAATTAAAGGGTAGAATAAAGAGATGACAATAAGAAGACGTATTGAGATTCTCAAACCGTTCGTGATAAATTAAAACTTACTTACAAACGCAAAATAGATATTTAACGCTAGGAATACCACACCAGTCAAAACGACTGGTTCTACAATTTTATAAATGTGTCAAGCTTCGTTTAGGAATCATGGAATTCCTTCTGCAAGAAAGTAATAAATCAATAAATATAAAAATATTCTATTATTACGTATTTTTTTAAAGACCAGTCATTGTGACTGGTTTTTGGTAGAAATAGCTTCGTGTTAACTATTGATAGTTCTAGTGTTGATGATAATCTAACACAGATTTTAAGTATTTTCGTGTGTACTATAAATCGTATGAAATATTTAATTTGCGATAGAATATTTAAAGATAAATATTTAACAATGTCTTTGCAATTATTCTGATATTCTATGGTCTGTTTCTTCATAAGCTGTTTCTTCGAACTTACAGGTAAACATAAATAACACAATAACTGCAGGTAAAATATAATGTTTATCTACTTCTACGTATAATATATATATATTAAAAAATCATAAATGTACGACTTGATTAATTAATTACTCTTGATATCGGCTAACCTTCAGAGGAAAAACATTACGAAAGAAAAAGCAACGCATTGATCTTCCTATCCCGGTGTTTGCACACAGTCGTATTGATCAATCGTCTTCCATATCTAAACAGATATGCGGAGCTTGCGAAATTTCTTTACACAGAATTGCAATAGGTACAGGGACGCACTTGAAATTTCTTTATGTACCTACATATAAGTACACTCGATGGAAAGTAAGCGAGGCAACTAAGCTGGTATTTTGTAAACGTAATTTTATCGACACGAATCGACACACTTAGAAGAATTATCTATTTCACGCTCTCACAAGCATTTTTCAATCATTTCTAAATCAACAGAATGTCATGTTATATGAAATGTCAATTTTCTAAATCATTTTTTTTTTTTTTCAACAGCTATTTTTATCTTTTTATTTGAAACTGACAATTTTCTCTTTCAAAGATGATTTTAATTTCTTCGCATTTTTATACTATACAAACACATTTTTTCGTAGCTCGTTGAAAATCAGATATTTCATATGTTAGAGCTTAATGTTTCTTCGTATTTTATAAATATATTACTGTTTCAACAGTTCAAATATCTTCCATTTTAACGCTGAGACTATCAGAGTAATCGAAGCGAGCGATCATTCGTAATTTTTCATAATTTTATAGATTAACAGCGATTCGTTGTGAAAGATTTGAGCGATCTTCTATTAAATTTCTAGATAAACTTATTGATTTGTCTTTTCCTTGCATTATATGTTCTATTACATGTACATACATATTTTGTATATCCTTTTACATATATTTTCTTCACACAAATTACGTCCAGATATCATTTTCCATATACACGGAAATTTTCATGTTAAGTTTCTCTTTCATATAAATTTGATACCTACGTGCTTCAATCATTAGCAATCCTGCTATTAAACTCTGTCTAAAATCTTATGCAATCAGCCAGAAACAAACGCTAAAGGATATTGCTCGAGAAAAGGAAAAGGAAATTAGCATACACGATTCGAAGATAGGATGCAAATCCATCGCTGATCGATCTTTCGTATACGATCGATCGTTCCTCCACGATCGACGTGTTCTACATTTAAATACGCATAAAGATCGGATCGATTACGAAATTGTCGCACGTGGAATAGCAGAAAATCACTGCGTGCTCGTTCAACGACGTCCAGAAAAATTTGCGACGGGAGTAGGAAACAGACAGCAGACAAACCAGAGACAGAAAGTGTATTTGCATAACTAGCCACTGATAAATCAATCTATTCGCGAAGAAAGGAATTGCGAAGTGAAGCGTCGACAGGAATAAACAAGCGTGCAATGTGAAACGTGATTTCATTTCGAGGCTCGTTTCGATCATTTCTGCTGAGGATTCATGTTAATTGACGGTGAGATCGTTGACTGAGTATTCAACGAACGGACGTAAATGGGGAGAAAAGCGGCAAGTATCGGCTAGAGCGAAACGGTAACGTCACGAGGTACCGTTATATACATTATTCGTAATATTAGATTGATATTCGTTTGATATGATAGTGGCGTTTAAGATGAACGATGCTTTGTAATAGCATCGTGGAGATCTGACAGATACAATGACGAAGAAAAATATCGGTGAACCAACTTCTCCAAATTTCCCCATAAATTTGTCCTAAAGAATATGACTCTTTTAACTACGTGATCTTTTTGTAAAATATGATTCTCCAATAATAATATTCAAACAAGAGTAAAAATCATTTATGATATTTAAACGATATTTATTATAGATCTAAAAACAGCATTAATTTTAGTTCTTGAAACATAATGTAGAAACTCTGGAGCCATTATTTTTTTTTTTTTTTTTTTTTGGTTCTATATTAATCCCAAAGTGTTTTCAGAATCGATTCTTGTATCGATTTTACAATAATATAAATCTTAGGCTCATCGCTTTTTTTAACTCTCTTCTATTATCCATTTTTATTGGCAACTCTTATCGCGCAGTTGTTTAATAATACGAATTACGATACCTTGTCTAAACTTTAGACTCGAAGAACAGATTTTACGAAACGATCGTATGTTTTATCAATCTATACTAAAGTTTACGGTGGTTCCTCGGTACACGTGTGAGTACGATTAGCTCGTAACAAACATCGTAAGCTGCTGAACGTAAGTTTTCTTCTCGTAAGGGGAAGAGATTCGACCACAAGCGGTTAACAAATAAATGACGAGGCTCATATTCGATGCGTAGTCGGAGATTTCTCCGATCGAGTCGAGGTGAGCGCGAGCTGAAACTTTTCAACGAAGAGCAAAACGTTTCCGCGTTGCACGTCTCTCTACGGCAGATGCGTGCGAAAGGAACAACTGAACGCGAAAGTTCGCGTTTTATGACCGTGGCATTACGCCGGCGGCAGCCCGGTTGAAACGTTAACGATCGAAACGTTTTCCTGTCTAAGCGACGATGATTCGACGAGTTTCGTAATCCGAGGGTGAAATGCTCCAGCCACGCACACCATCATTCTCGAGAAAAGTTGAGAAACGTTTGAAACGCGTTCGATTACACTACGTTGGATACGAGTCAAGTTTCTGCCACTCACAGAATCTCAAGTAAATCTTCAAATCTTTTCTAATTCGAGCCTCCAAGTTTTTGAACGTTTAATTCGACAAGTCGCATTAGGATCCCGAGATCCTCGAATTAACTTTGTCAAATCCACCCAAATGAATGAACTGTATAAACAAAAGGTATTAAACGCAGCGCAGAAATCCCAATTCCTTTCTATCATTGCCTACTACACGATAAATACCAACAAAATCTTACAAAATCAAACCATCGTAAAAACCGTCAAACTTCTCACATTCCATCTACAATCTTACAAGCATTTCATGAAATAGCAATAGAAAAGGAAAAAAGGAATATCTTTTTGTCTCCAGCTGTCCAAAGTGAACTTCGAAACTTCGCCGTTCAATTTCCCGAAAGTATGCCTATCTACATACCATTGCATAAAAGCACAGACCTCTGGATAAAAAGGTACAACGCACCTATCAAGAACAGCTCATATTTGCTATAGCGTATCCGAGAGATCAGGGAGAAGACGTATGATCGCATCTTGGTGGAGTCTCGAAAAAACTATCGCGTGCGTTTTAGCCAGCTCGGTGGACGACTCGATTCGCGTTCCTGGACGTTCCGCTTCTTCCTTGTCCGCGCAGAGGCGGCTAGAAAAAGCAAAGTGACGCGCAAGGCAGCGAGATGTATCTTGGGCAAACGCCACCACAAATCACCGCGATCGTTTCGCGAGAACGAGCGGAACCAAGTCCCTCTGGACGTCTTCTTCTTCTTCTTCTTCTTCTTCTTCTTCTTCTTCTTCTTCTCCTTCGACAACGAGGAGAAAAAGAAATAGCCGGAAAAAGAGGGGAAAGTCTGGCGTGGAAAGGCTCGCGAGCACCATTTTCTCGCCTTCGACCAAGAAGCTTAATTGCGCGGATACCGTTTTAACGAAGTTGCAGGGAGAAGTTAATAAACTCTGGCTGAGCAATCAACGCTCATCCATCAGTTATATCGCGCCGTGTAAAAGCTTATTGGCGAGTCGTGTTATGGTATACTATATATGCTCGGTGCCTTACTGTCTGCTATCGTTTACCACAGAGAAACACTCGTTTAAATACTTGAACGCTTTCACCGTAGAACCTGTCGTACGTCCGAGAAATACAAACTATCAAGACTTATAATTATTACGACGAACAATTGGGTATCATTCTTTTAAAATTTACCATACAATCCATTATGAGATCTACGTTTTAGATGTAAATGTAATGTAAAATATATATATATATATATTGGAGACAATATTTGTTAAGTTTTGCAACATCGTTATTTTAATCGACGGTGAAAGGGTTAAAAGTTGTTTAAATGACACGAAAGTTTAAAGAAGGCAAATATGGGAACGAAGGTGAATCGCGTTTCTCGATGAAAGTCTTAAAACTATGACTCGCAAAGTTGAAGACCTGTATGGCTGGAATTTTCTAATCTGAAATTGAATTGAAGTTGAAACTGGATTCGGACGAACAGGTATTGACGAAAGTAATACGAAACAAATCTTTGGAATTCCTTTGTAAGTTCGATAGTATAAGTTGATGCACGTTCTTTTAAAAGATTACATTAGTAGTTTGTCGTGTAAAATCTTCCTAATCAAAAATCATCTTTATGCCATTTCTTTCGTCCAAAAATTAGCTTACAATTTTAAAACAATTGAAACAATTTTCACAACGTATATATTAACAACGTTAACGAACAGAATTCGTGCAAATGTAAATAGAAATAGAAAATCCCACGAAGACATTGATCCTTAATCAGTCAATTTCGCGATTAAATCATATCTTGTAAGAAACGAGTAGCTATGGAAAAACTTTTGAACGACCGTGTACATCCGATTCTTCTGCCAGCGAAACCACAAACAACACCATTCACAATACCTCTTCACTTGAAACCGATCCAGACCACGATGCTCGCAATCGAGGTCATACTCGTCCATAAAAATGGACGCGTTCTCGCGCCACTCCCCTGATTGTTAATCGAAGACGCGATCGAACTACGAAAAACAGAGAAACAAGTGGGCACGTTGGCTTAATTGCCGAGTTAATCTTCGAACAAACTACGGCACGCTGGTATAGTCGATCAACGACAAGAGGTTTCTTATTTTCACGAGGGGTATCGATAATCTTGCACTTCCTACGACGCTGATTACGTTCCTTTCTTCGTTTTTGTTCGCCAGAATGGCGCCGCTCTTTCAACGATTCGCTACGATTCTCTGAATCCTTGTCGTATATCTCGATCGACTTGGAGCGTGCTTATTAACCTCCTTTAATCACCGATCATTCGTTAAATATCGACGAGAGCGCGAAAGGGAAGACGTAATTCTTAAGATGATTCTTCTGTGTTCCATTAATCGTCGTAGTATTCATTTCATGATCGTAAAGACAAATTCGTACAAATTCTTATAGCTACGACCTTCCACTTTTTAATCTAATTCTATGAATTAATAAATCTTAATAAAAAAGATCTATTATTATACGTGATATGATAATATTTGTATTTCTGTCCGCCTTGACTTTTGCACAAGTTCAAAATATCCTTGATCTTCGCAATAAAAATTGAGAATTTCATGGATTCTCCATTAAAAAGAAGAAAGACGGATGAAATATCAGTGCACAATTAGAATTTCATCGAAACAAAATTGCTATATCAGTTTTACAAATTATCGCGTAATAATAGAATCTCGTAGTCATAATCGAGTAACAATATCTCGAAATTGTATTTCCTGATAAAAGCAGCTGCAGTGCTTGCGAAAAGCCTCGGCTCTAATAATTTGATTGTACAAATGAAATAGCTTGAAAGTACTTGAATATGCAAAGTATGAAATTTTCTCATATTCTCAAATCTATTCTGCATATCATACTTTAACGTTAAATAACATGACCTGAAAGCTGAAAGTTCGTCCAAAGCCGAGAGGCACGGACTAAATAAAAAAAAAAAAAAAAAAAAAATAACATGACCTAAAGTCTTGCCCAACTTAACGATATAATAATCTACGTTTTGTTAGAAATATATTTAAAAAGTATACGTCCCAGAATTCTACTTAATCCTGTTGTTTTCCTCTGGTCCGTATGACACAGAGTATTATATTTTTATAGATACTATTAAAATAAATAATTACTAAATATTCAATTTGATAGCCAATATTATTTCACTACTTTCTCTGTACATTCCATACATTTTACGAATAAAACGTTCCAAAAAAGAAGTAAGAAGAACGGAACGATTAATGATCGAAGCAACAGCCCTAATAAATTCTCCGTAACTCCGCAAAATCACCAAAGATCTCAAAGATCCGCAGATTACTCACCACTGTGCAGTTTCTCCAATCCCAACTGCTTCCCACTTCCTCCAATTCCACGTTTCACTTCACAATCCACCTGCCATCGGGAGATACACCTCCTGTATTTATTATTCTCACTTTCCAACCCCCAGCAACGTCCACGCTATATTTCGTTGCCTTCGGTCCAGCACAGATTGTCCCAACGAGAGCAGAATCGGT